>NC_030678.2:73817903-73870403 GCF_000004195.4 Xenopus tropicalis | reverse complement strand
GCTCTCTGTGGACCATGGCTTTTGCTGTGGGATGCGACTAAAAAAATGTCAGGAAAGACCAACTAGAGCAGCTGAACTTTATTTGGGGTTAATCAGAGGCACTTTAAATGATGGCAGGTGTATGCTGACTCCTATTTAACATGATTTTGATGTGATTGCTTAATTCTAAACACAGCTACATCCCCAGTTAGAAGAGGGTGTGCACACTTATGCAACCACATTATTTTAGTTTTTTTTGGTTTTCTTTCCTCCCACCTAAAAGATTTCAGTTTGTTTTTCAATTGAGTGGTACAGTTTATAGGTTACATTAAAGGTGGAAAAAGTTTTGAAATGATTTATCTTTGTCTCATTTTTGTACAGCACAGGAACCCGACATTTTACCAGGGGTGTGTGTGTGTATATATATGTGTATATATATATATATATATATATATATATATATATATATATATATATATATATACACACATACACACACACTTTTATGTACTAAAAATATTTAATTAACCCCACTATTGGTAGACATTACTTTCATTTCTTTAATTTGTAAATGACAACCTCTGTTCCCTTTCATCTTTGAAAAAAAAAAATTTACAGTGGGTGGGGGGTTGCTTTTTCAATCATTACTTCATTCTAAATATTAATACAGCCTATATAACCAAAAGACAGAAAGCCATTAGTCTAAATTTTCTGGCCTAAATCAGCATTTCCTCAAAGTCCCTACAATATCTAGAAATAGTTTTTGGCACAAAAAAGATGGATGCTAAAATTTATGCTGCAAGTGAAAGTATTTGGTAGGTATTACAAATATGCAATTCTCCTCATGAACATAGTATTTAATACTATATAGTTTATGTAACCAATATACCACCGAAAGAAGCTCACCCTTCGCCCACTGTTAGAATAGGGTGGCCATCTGTCTGGTTTTCAGATGCTCAAATTAGGAAACCTTAAGAGAATGACACACATCACAGTTTTGCCCCTTGATGTCAGGGACAAACCAACTAAACAGCACCAACAAGCCCCCTGATGTCATGCATTCCTCCCTAATGTAATTTGTCCCATCCCTTACCTGGACTTCAGGTGCCCAAAACGTAAAAACCATAGGTTAGAACCATGACAGACTGTACATGCATTTTATGCACACATTTCCCCCTGGAAATGGCACTCCCAAATTACAGGTATGGGACCCGTCATTCAGAACGCTTTGAATTTTGTGTTTTCTGCATAAGGGGTCATTTCATAATTTGGATCGCTGTATGTTTAATCTACTAAAGAATTATTAAAACATTAAATAAACCCAATAATTGTTTTGTCTCCAGTAAGGGTTAGTTATATCTTAGTTAGGATCAAGTACAAGGTTCTAAATAATTTTTAAATATGTGAATTATTTGATTAAAATGGACTCTATGGGAGATGGCTGTCCCATAATTCGGAGCTTTCTGGATAACAAATCTTATTTTTGTTAATTGCAGTGTTGAGGGAAAGTACCTTACCTTTTTGAACAATCGCCCAGAGTCTTCACTGATCTGACCAAACCGTGGAATAATATTATTCAGGTAGATATCACTAAGTGTTGCATGATCTCTACTCTCCCTCTTCACCTGAGTAAGAAGCAGGTTCCAGCAGTTCACCGGAGATAATACATTCTGATCTTTCCTGCAAACGGTTGATAACCACAAAATTAAACAGATTTAGTATCAAAGTAGACTTGTGACTGGGAAAAAGACAATACTAAATAATTACTGTTACCTCATAATAAGATACTGAATTTATCTTAAAATAATTATGACATTTTAGGGCTCTAGCACACGGGGAGATTAGTCGCCCGCGACACTCGCGACTAATCTCCCCGAATTGCCATCCCACCGGCGAAAATTTAAATCGCTGGTGGGATGGCATACGCGACACCGCAATTTCAAGTTGCCTTGTGAGGAAACTTCCGCAATTTCGTTGAAATGGCGGCGCTGCGTATGCAATCCCAAAGGGATGTCGCGGGCAACTAATCTCCCCGTGTGCCAGAGCCCTTAGACTACATCCTGACTGTTACAGGCCATGTTTAGTCTTGGTTTACCCCTAAACAATAACTCTTTTTTGAGTAGATAATATATCTAAAAAATATTCCGTGATTTGCCAAAGTCATCCGAAGTTTCCTTTCAAGGCAACTTCGGTGACTTCGGCAAATCGTGGCACTGCGAATGCCATCCCGATTTATATTCTAGCGGTGGGATGGCATTGCCCATGACAATGAAGATTTGTGTGGCGACTAATCTCCCCGTGTGTCACTGCCTAAACGGTGAGTCTCTGCAAGTCCTGAATTATTTGTGCACATACTCACCAAACTATATCAGTAAATATTGCCCTTTTAAATCCTTTCCCTTGATCCACCATTTAGTGATGGGCTGTGTGCTCCCTCAGGGGTCACATGACCAGAAATAACGCAGCTTTTACTGTAACAGGAAGTAGCATGGAAGCAAAAGGCAGAACTGTGTCCATTAATTGGCTGATGTTGCCTAGCGTGCATGTGTGTCTTGGCTTATTTGTGTGTACTGTGAATCCTATGATCCCAGGAAGCGGCTCTTAATTCTTAAAATGGCGATTTTCTATTTAGGAGTACCCAACAGCATATACAGGTATGAGACCTGTTATCCAGAATGCTTTGGACCTGGGGGTTTTCCGTAATTTGGATCTCCATAACTTAAGTCTGCTAAAAATCACTTAAATATTAAATAAACCCAACAGGACTGTTTTGCCCCCAATAAGGATTAATTATATCTTAGTTGGGATCAAGTACAAGGTACTGTTTTATTTATTGCAGAAAAAAAAAGAAATAATTTTTAAAAATTGGAATTATTTGCTTATAATGGAGTCTATGGGAGATGGCCTTTCCGTAATTTTGAACTTTCTGGATAACGGATTTCCGCATAAGGGATCTCATACCTGTACTACTAAAAAAGTATATTTTTATGAAAATGGTTTATTTAGATGAAGCAGGGTTTTACAATTTGTACTTGTTTATGCAAAATATTTTTATAGAGACCTTCAAGTGAGAATTTGTTAAATCTGCAACAGCAGCACTTAAGCTGGTCATACACGCACCAATATAATCGTGATTTTCAGACCGTCTGTGGGCTCCAAATGTTTGTCCCGAGAACTTTCATACCATACCATAGCGGTCACTTAGTCGTTTGGACATGTTAGAACATAACAATAAAATCTGTGCATGTATTGTGTATCTGATCATATCCTTGGGGGACCTACAATGCATTTCCAGGAAGTCTGGAAATCAAAATACCATTACCTGCCATGGAATATGGGTCACTGGGAACAAAGAGAGTGAAGGCAATTTCATTTCCATGGTGTATTTTAAAATGCTTTTAAATTCAATTATCCAATACAGCAGAAGGCTGGTAATAGATGAAACTGATATAGCATTGTGATGGTACACAGCATTGTATTAATATTTATTCTTATTATTATTTTTAACACATTAAAAAGCATTAACATTTTTTCAGACAGTTGTTCAACAGAAGAGTTTATACTTTAAATGAGGATTAAATATAAATGATGACTTAAACTAGAGGTAAAAAGATTCCTGTTTGTTAGAGCTCACAATCTAGGAAATTGCATAACAAATTATGACATCCATGTCCCCAGCCCAGAGAGTTGGGCCAAGAGGTATTGCCACCCATTTTGACAAGGCAAATACCAAAATGTTGTGCCACCCTGTCATTGTGCACTAAGTACGTGCCTCTTGTTCTTACCCTTATTTCTGGCCATGCTAGCCCACACTCATTAAATAGCACTACTGAGATCCAGAGAGCATGTTAATCAGGATTGTAAAGTTCCATTATGACTTCCCTTTAAGCACACAAATAACATATCTAAATGCAATAATTGATGGAAACTTGATTGGTCCATCTGTTTTTATCATACAAACTATGTAATATCTATCGATTTAGGTGGCCAAGCTTGCTTAAAGAAACAGCATGTGTAATGCCAGCTTCATAACTATAGGACTCACTTAAAAACTCCCAACACTTGAAAAATCTAAAGAGGGACAAAAAAAAATGCTGCGCATAAAGTGGCAAAACCATGCCCATTTTGTGACCACATCCCCTAAATACCACGCCCATTTTACAAAATTTGGCATGTTTTTTAAAGTTTGAACACATTTCTGGGGGGTTTGGAGTCTTTTTTTATGTGTCATTACAGTTTTGCTAAAAAAAAAAAAAAAGGTGAAATTGCCCCTTAAGCTGCAAGTCTCAGTTCCCCCAAGAGACCTGTTTAGCTTTTTATTTACAATTGTATCTAAGTGCAGGTATAGCTTGTTAGATTTTCTGGGCTCTCTGCAACTTATTTAAATAAGTTTGAGAAACACTGTATCTTTTTCAGCATTCAGTGCAGCAGATCAAAGGGAAATGATGGACTTTTCAGTAAGAATCCAGGACTGCGGTCTGAGCTGTTAAAATCAGGATTGTCCTGTAAAAATCAGGACAGTTGGGAGGTATGCTGTATGTGCAAAACTGAAGAAACAATTAGCTTTGAACAGTCTATTAGATGTTAGAAAAGGAAAACAAAGATCTTAATGGTTAGTATGTGTAGAACCTCTGTGCTATCCATTTTTAGAAATTTTGGCTCAAAGGGGCTGATTATTATCAAAATCCTTAATTTGCAATAAACATTAATACACATTACAAAATGCAATCCTAATGTTTCGTGACAATCAAAAATTAAAATCAACCTCGCTGGCTTAAACTAATGCCAATGGGGCTGATACTTGGCTTGCGGAACAACTTGCAAGTATGTGTTTTGGCACCGAGCATTGCTCCATGTGGCAACAGCTCTGGGTACAAGCACAGGGAAAGGCTGATGCTAGTGTAGGGGCTAAAACACAGGTTAAGGATTAGCCCCATGTGGCATTCATCTCATGCCAAGCTCATCATTTGTTTACATGTAGTACTGTATAGTACAGGTATGGGATCTGTTATCCGGAAACCCCTTATCCAGAAAGCTTTTAAACTACGGAAAGGCCATCTCCTATAGACTCTACTACTGTAAGCCAATAATTCTAATTTTTAAAAATGTTTTCCTTTTTCTCTCTAATAATAAAACATTATCTTGTACTTGATCCAAACTAAGATATAATTACGCTTCTTAAAGGCAAAACAACACTATTGGGTTTAATTAATGTTAAAACTATTTTTTAGAACACTAAATCCACATCGATCCAAATTATAGAAAGATCCCATCTCTGGAAAGACCCAGGTCCCAAGCATTCTGGATAATAGGTCCCATACCAGTATTGTGAACTAATAATTGCTTTACAGGACAATCCTGAATATCAGATACATAATGAAACCTATCATTGATATGGCCCACTTCAACAGCAATGTTTTTTTTTTGTTTTTTAAGTTGTGAAAGTATAATGAGTCTACCCTTGGCTCTCATGGCATAGTCTAACAGAGTGACTAGAGCGGGATTAAATTTTCTCCTGGCTGTGATATTTCTATGCCCCACCAAATGCAGTGAGTGAATTAAAATGCCTGGGATTTATCCTGGCTGTTTAGTCTGTTGAGAGGATGGATTTAAGGTCATTTGCAGGATACAGATTATGGTGTGCAGTGAAAGCTTAACTTAGATGCCAACCTAAATCAGTCAGGACTGCAAATTTCATTGAAGTGTTTCCTGCAGCAGGTCCTGATAAAAAAAGAAATGAATGCAGAACACAAATTGTGCTCATGTAAAGCTGATATAAAATTCACAGATGGTGTTGTCAAAGTTAAGGCACACTTTTCAATTCCAGTCCCGTTTTCAATTCCCGTAATCATAGAAAGACGTGAAAGTAGTTATTTTTCAGCAATAATGTCAGATCAAAGTGTTTTACATGCAGCATTCCCTATGTTAGCTAAGATATTTTCAGGTGATTTGTCACCTGTGATTAGCTCAGATTCACAGTGGGGTGACAAATGTCCTCATGTGCCCCTAGACTGGCAATATACCCCCTTAACCAACAGGAGTTCAAGAGCTTGTGCTCAAAATACTTTCGATTACCAGTATAATTCCCTTTGTTGTGATGGGTTTGTTAGCAAGAATCTATTATGCAGGGGGTTATCTATGCACTGGTAATCTAAATTATCTGCCTTACAAGAACCAAACATGGGGTAGCTTCATTTTCCCTGTTTAGCTCAAGCAATAACAATAATTAATTATTACAATAGGCAAACATATGTTCAGCACAAGCCCTGTTCATTGACTCATGTTACTGCCCCTTTAGAGAAATACTAATGTTTTTCAGGTTTAACAATAATATCAGGTTAGATTTGTGCCAGGAATCAAACACTTTGCCTCCCATAAGCCTCTATGCTGCACACAGATGTTTTGACTTTGGACTTGGAGTCAGGGAGAATAAACTGATAAATCTTTATCACCTTAAACTTACTAGTATAGGGTGTAACTATAAGCAAGACAGACCTGGCAGCTACTGGTGAGCACAGACATATAGAGCTCCTTTCAGGATCATGACTAATGCAAAATTTCCATTAATCTCTTAGATACAGATATTGTTTCTTAAGGTTTGGGAGGAGCTGGTTTGCCTTGGGTAATGACTATGAAAAGCATATGGAATACCGAATAAAGTTCCAAACTTTATGCCAGGAGTATCAAACTTCAGCCCAAATCTAAATGCAGGATAGAATGGACTTCATACAATGTAAATGTTGAACAGTGATTTTGTGTCCTCTGCAAATCCTGCCTTTTAACAATATGGGACACTGAACTTTCAGCCCCCTCCCCCCACAGTACAAATATTACAGTATCCTCTTGTTCCCTTCACACTGCTTTCTCTGGATGCTGTCACCTCCTGTCCCCCTGCTGCATCCTGTCCACCTGGATCACACACATCACTCTCACTGATCCATGGTCATCTCCTTCCTCTATACGTCACAGTTCATGTATTCATCACAGTGCATTCTATGAATGTTGTAATATACTTCCACCTCTACTATTTTACCTTAATACAGTGCTGTCCAACTGCTCCCCTCGCCCCCCAGTCTGGCTGCTGTGACTGCTTACCTTGGTGTAAGCGTCACATGGTATCAGTACTAAGATTACCTGCAAACCCCCTCCCCCCTGCAGTGTTTACACCTCAGATTCAGGATGTAAACTCATGTATGATTTACACCTGTAATCCCTTGCATTGTTCACATATTTAAGTCGCTGTAATGTTCACAACTTTTAGTCCCAGCTTTGTTGACAAATGAAGCTCAGGCTTTAAGTGCCCACATTGTTCACACCTTAGACAGACTGTAGGAGCAGCACCAGCATTGTGTCACTGTATGTAATGCCTGCCCTATTCTGCCTGTGTGTGCATACTCTGCCTGCCCTATGCTGCCTGTGTGTGCCATACTCTACCTGCCCTATACTGCCTGTGTGTGCCATTCTCTGCCTGCCTATGCTGCCTGTGGAAGGGGAACCTGGCAGGGGTTTGTTTTGGGAGTTTGTTAGCATTTAGAAATAGTCATTATATTATCCCTAAGGTGTGTAATTATGTGCTGGGGGTTGCCCCCCCACAGGGGAGGAGGCATATGGATTTAAGGGCATGTCTTAATATAAAAACTTTTTTTCAAATATAAATAAAGGGTGATATCACTGCAGTGAGCACCAACCATGTGGGTTTTTGCTGCGCTACCACCATTAATGTGGGTATGGTCTTAAAAGCTCTTGTGATAACATGGGTGTGGTTTAAAGTTGGTGTGGTTTAAAAAGGGGTCAAAACTGGCTTCCACTATCGACCCTCAGTACCACAGAAGTTGGACAGCACTGCCTTAATACATTTACCAGTTTATAACAAATGGCACATTTGTTATTTGTAAGTCTGTATGCTCTTTATGTAATAGCACAGGTTGTTCACGCATCTACACCACCCAGGACATTTGAGGATGTCCTTTCATCATAAAGGGGAAGTGTCATAGGACTAAAAATGAACCCAAAACCATACTAGATTTTACAAATCTGTTTCACTTATTGGGCTTATTTTTCTTCAGTATTATTGTACTATATAAAGCAGAAAAAGTTGAGACAGAACCCTAATAAAATGTATGGCCACTTGCACATGTGCATTCTAAAGGTGGCCATACACGTGAAGATCTGCTCGCCTGGCGAGGTCGCCAAGCGAGCAGATCTTCTCCCGATATCCCCACCTACGGATGTGTGAATTCGGGCAAATTTAGGCTAATTAATACAACGGCAATGGGCACAGTTGGTTCGAGGATCGCATCAACAAGCCGATGCGGTTCCTGATCCGACTGAATTTTTTAACCTGCCAGGCCCGTCGTTGCTGCCCCTACATGGGCCGATAAGCTGCTGAATCAGTCTAAGGGACTGATATCGGCAGCTACAATCGGCCCGTGTATGGCCACCTTTACACAATACGGTACAGATACCTTTCAAATCTGACTGTCCTGGGCACATGTCTAAGAATATTATTGTATACTATATTAAATCTGAATTGTTTTAGGATTGTGTTGCTAATGTGATAAAATAACTAACTGAACATTTTTGGATGTTTAAGATAAATTCTAATTTTTGTGGGAAAGGATTTTCTTAAACATCCTAAAGCTCAATTATTTTATTGCATCACACACTTCGATTACACCCACAAGCATAATTAATTCATTTTTACTTAGGAAGACAGATCTACTCCCATTAATTGACACAGAGATCTCTTCTCTAAGGCCAATGGCACATGTAAGATTGCCATCTAACCAGGCCTGCAGCAGTGAGGGTTTCGGTGGTGATGTTGTTTGGGTGGGGCAATTACATCATTGGGCAGGGAATAAGTGGTGGGTAAAGTAATATGCTGCGGGACATGGGCTGGAGGGATAGTTTGTACTACTGCATACTATCAGATCGATACACTATGATATTTTTACTGCCACGCCAAAATTACACATAACATACATCTAGGCAATGCAAACAATTATAAATCCAGTACACAACACATCTTTTTTTTACCCTATACACATGAAACATCTATATCCAAAATGCATTCATTACTACCCCCATACACAACACTCTGGACCACCTTGCTCCTTGCTTGCAAATAAGGGGACATGGGATGAAACCATGCTGTTGTCCTTGATATTCTTGGAACCAAGACTTAAAGACTGAGATACCCACATTTTCCAACCAAAGGCTGAATCGCCAAGGAGATTTTTGTACTGAATAAGTCCAACAAGAACTGCACTAAATGTTTATCTGTGATGTCCCACTTAGTATGAAGCTCAGGCAGAACTACTACTGGCAAAAAACAGCTTTTTCTTTTAGATACCAGATGTACTCTTACAGTAGGGCCCTACCCTGTGTTGTGATGTTAATGATCCCATAAGCACAAATTTTCACAATCTAGTGTTGCTCCGTACCACAACACTATATTATTAGTTGGTATTTCTCAACCTATTGGTTAAAGCATATTCTTGCCATCAATACATTGTTCCTTGCATCATACATACATGACCCTTTAAGACTTTTTAACTAAACCAAAAGAGTTTCTTTTGCAGGTCCTCAAAAACAATATCTTCTAAAAGCATTTTAGCAATCATCCTATGTGACACAAGCTTCCCTCTAGCCCTAGTACACTTTGCACCACTTAGCACTTTTAAATGACATATAACCCACTTGCCCTTACTTCTGGCACACTCCAATCTTTCCACTAACACCCTCAGTGTCTCTTCCACATGTTTTCTGCGCTATAACAGGAATTTCAGGAATTGTCAGGCTTCACACAAAACATCTGCTGTTTACTACAATCCCCAGGAAGAGACATATGCCAGATACCATGTTGTAGAAACACCCAACTCATCCTGATGTGTACGCCCAGACAATATTTAAAGCTACAATCCTTCCTAAATCTGTCAGTGGCAACTGCTGCTGATAACAAACTGACCAACATAACTTTTACAGCTAAAAAAAATTTTGTTGACACTGTAACACTACAGAAACTTCTCTGAGCCAATGTTGACTGCTTACTTAAACTGCTGATCTTTGGCCCCACGCGTCTTTGAAAGGAACCTTTCGGTAAGCTTCTCCAGGTTTCGGGAATAATCCATTTCTATCTCTGCCTTCTTGCGGAAGAAATCCTGTAGGTCTTGCAGAAGCTGAGTGCGTAGATCACATTGCTGGTCAAGGCATTTTAATTGTTCTATGAGCTGAGCTCTGATCTCTGTAAAGTGGAAAGTTGGGGGAGACAAAAAAGGAAGGTAAATATCACTTGGGAAAAAAAACGAGTATACATAAGACAGATAATGGGAGGTGATGGGCAAGACAGTATTTGGCAAGATGAGATATAGTAGATAAAATCATATTAGCTAAACGGAAGACAGCTTAAAGGAGCAGTTCACACTTAAAATTAACTTTATGTATGATGTAGACCAGGGATCCCCAACCTTTTTTACTTGTGAGCCACAGTCAAATATAAAAAGACTTGGAGAGCAACACAAGCATCATTAAAGTTCATGGAGGTGCCAAATAAGGGCTAAGATTGGCTATTAGGCAGCCTCTATGCACACTATCAGCTTACAGGGGGCTTTATTTGGTAGTAAATCTGGTTTTTATTCAACCAAAACTTGCCACCAAGTCAGGAATTCAAAAATAACTACCTGGTTTGGGGGCACTGAGAGCAACATCCAAGGGGTTGGTGAGCAATATGTTGCTCACAAGCCACTGGTTTGGGATCACTGATGTAGACTGTGATATCCTGAGGCAATTTGCAATTGGTCTTTATTTTCGCTGGTTTTGGAATTTAGATTTTTGTTCAAATTTGAAATTTTAGCAGCCATCTGGTTGCTAGGACCCAAGTTACCCTAGCAACTATACAGTGATTTAAATGAGGGAATGAAAGATGAATATGAGAGACCTGAATAGAAACATAAGAAATAAAAAGTAACTATAAAACTGTAGCCTCACATAGCATTTTTATTTTGCTGCCAGGGGCCAGTGATCCCCATTTGAAAGCAAGAAAGAGGCAGAAGGCGGCAAATCATTCAAAGTCTATAACAAATAAAAATTAAGACTAATTAAAAAGTGTCAGCATATTCTATAACATACTTCAAGTTACCTTAAGGTGAACCACCCCTTTAACTGAAGTTAAACTATTCGGGAGGGTGGCCATGTAAGGGTGAGAGAAATGCAATGAGGACAAGAACTACTAAATGACAATTGTCTAATAAACAAAGGGTTGACATGTGATGAAAATCTTGGAAAAATAAGCTATGGCAATAGACAAACATCTTTGAAAAAAAATAAACAAGATTTTTTTACAACAAGGGAAATTTCATAGTAAAATCACTGAAGGACACTGCTATAAAAAGAAAAATCTTACAAACAAGCAAGCACTACATGATCTCCATACACAAAAATGAACAAATGAAGCCCTGCCATAAACCTCTGTTTATTATAATTTATATAAATCAACAGGAGGGATATATATACATACACACACGCACACACACACATCAGCAATGGGTATCTGACTGTAGAGCAATGTCAGGAATTTCCTGACCCACTCAGATTTCAATGCAGCATAGCAGAGTGGGGCTCAATACTGCTTTGTTCAGCTGCTCTGAGCCCACAATGGCTGGATTCCTAACAGCCCACAGGACCCCGGGCAGCAGACGGCTATCCTAGTGCCCTACTAACAGTTTAACCTTTTACAGGCACAAATAGGGATTATGCTCTTCTATTATAGATCAGGAACGCTTTTGGTAGCCCCAGAGAACTGCAGTACACTATATCAACTGCACGTGCTTGCCATTAGAGACAATTACAACATGGAATAAGCTTCCTGCAATGCCACAGAGTCTATATATCACTAATGTGTATATATGGCTAGTTGTTTTCATTTGTATCTAACTAAAAATCAATATATAAATATGTACATATATAATAAGTAAATGGTCCCTGAAGACTCATGTTTTCAAATAAGCTTTTTCCTTACCACTAACTGCCTTGCCAACTGTTTCCTACATCACATTTGCTTTTCACATTCTTCTAGACTTAGGGGCATATTTATTATGCTGTGTAAAAAATGGCGAGAAAATTTGCCAGGCTTTGCCATGTAAAAATGGCGTAAAAACGGCGTAAAATCGGCGTAATTGTTTTACGCGTTTTTTCTTCCACCGGAACTTATAAAAAAAATAACGGTGTAATATCCGGCGTTCAGATGGCGATCTTTTCCATTTATTCTACACAGCTTTTTACTTCGTTTTTTCGGCGAATTAGTTTTACACAGCAAAATAAATGCAAGGCCCTTTACTATGTCACGGCTTAATGGAACCTTATCATACCGGTACTCTTTGTAAGCCAGTTATCCTCAAGAGTAATAACATGACGATCAGTTCACAGGACTGGTAGAATGCAATGGCATTGGTCAGACTGTGGGAATGTGCCTGCTTCACAGGTGCAGACTGCAACGCACTTTAAAGAATGGTACCTTGTCCGGCATGGAGTGCAGAAAGACATGCTAGCCTCTGTTCATGACAGATGCAGAATTTTTTATGCAGAATAAATGGAAAAGCATGGAGAAACCATGAGAAAGAGGAGAAAACTGGTAGTTGAACTTTACAAGAGTTGGAGTGCATAACTATGCATAGCTTTGGTAATGGGCAAACAGGACAGTGAGGGAGAAGGACAAGGAATTTAAAACAGCAACTATGAAAAGGTATGCTGCTTCTAAAGTTTGTTGATGTTTATGAAAATATCTAAGGTAAATTTGTTTTTCTTATTTGCTTCACTACCTTATGTAGTTGTCTTTACATGTTGGATCTAAGGGCCATGCTCAGTTTACCAAAAACATAAATGAATGCAAATTCTACCCTACTTTATTATTACTATTATAGTTTTACTTATATACTTTCCAAACAGTTACACATGCCTATATAAAGAAGGATTATTCATACCTGTCCCAATAGAGCTTAACACTGAAACTGGCTACCATTGACACATATGGACGTTGTGGAATATGGAAGAAAAAAAACAACACAAAGATATAGGGGAAATTTCAGATTCCCTGTGCAGAGTACCAGGTTTGCCAAATTCACTTTAATGCATAACAATCCTAAAAATACTAAGTAGACTTTATGTTCTACCACCAATTAGGATGTAAGGTCCCTTAGTGGTTCAACATTTTGTGCACAGAATATCTGTATACAGTAAAACTTTTTCACTCTGTATAAAGAATTCCCAGCATGTCGATCTTAACAGATTTTTTAAATACACCTCATAAGTAACCATTATTCTGCAGTGAGGACCCTCAGACTTATCTTTGTAAGTACTGAATTTTTTTTTTTTTTTTAGAAAACTGTACGTTAACTTAATATTTCTGAATACAAACTGGAACCCCCCAAAAATATAGAGGAACGTAGTGAATAACAAGAGCCGTGATCAATTCTGGTAAACATGAATGGCAGCAGAATACAGGCAGTCATGGAATGTGGCTACTTGCATTTCATGCTACAATCGAACTGACCTCCAGCAATTTTTGCATTAGGGAAATGCACTGGTCTTGCAGTACCCATAATGAGCTCGAAGAGCTTGCCTGATAGGGTTATACAGCAAAGTCTTGGAAGTTTTGTTCATTTGCAACAATGTTGATTTAACGTTTGGCTAGGCTGCCAAACAAACAGATCTTCTCACTATATATGCCCAGCTAAAGTGGGCGATATTGGGCAAATTTGATAGTTTGGCCCTAGGGGCATAGGATCCGTCAGACTGCATCAATGAGCCAGCCCAGTGCCCAATTTGAAGAGAAAAATCAAACCTACCCGATTATCACCTGGCCAACTTTCGCCCAGATATTGAATGTGGGGTCTGTTGGGGGTACATAGGGAAGAATGTAAAATGTTAGTTTTTGCGCTCCTCTGCAGTGGAATGCAGGAGAACGCCACTGTAGGAGAATGCAGAAACAAACACTTGTGAGTAAAAGTCCTTAAGCTGCAAAATATAGTGGTTGGCATTGATATGAATGATGAATTATCTGTGAAGAGATGCATAAAATATTTGAATATATATTTGAATGAAGAAATGAAAATGAATACAAATGGTGCAACAAAGTGAAAAAAGGGAGAGGGAAAAATGTATATAGCTGCAATAACAAGGGTTATGAAGAAATTGGCCTGTTGCTTGGGGATGCCTAGCTCATAAAATTACATTATTTCTGCAGCCTTAGGCCATGGTTATGATTAGAACTCATATCCCTCCACACATTAGGGACACATTCAAGAGAAGGATGAAGGCTTGAAGATAGTGTTAGATTGGAAATTAAATTACAGTATGATTATTACACTCATATAATAAAAACTCATAAACACATAATAAACACCACCTCAATACCAATTAATAATCCAATTAGATAAACTGCAGATGTAATGTTTTTAAACTTTTGTTTATAACATTTTCTATATCTCTAATAGACCTTTAAAACCATCCACATAAAATACCTGCCCTTAATTAACCTAGCTTCAGCCACTCAGGTATGGAAATCTGTATGTGCAGGCAAAAAAGAAGCTTTGCTATCAAGCTACACTATTTTTAACTTTTTATAGAAAAACATGGAGGTACACCAATTTGTATTTAGCAAGACAGACAGGCCCCCCTCATTCATCAACACTTAAAAAGTCTTTTGTCCACACAGCTAAACCAGAGAGTTCCACAATGTATTCACTTTCAAGTAAAAAGGCAGGATGTGGAAAAAAAACAAAACCAAAAGGTTCATTTACAAGCAAAAATGTGCTGGCTAGTTAACAAACATTGCACCCATTAGCATGTCATCCACTTTACGTTTGCTTAACAGCTGTAGAGTTCAAGTACGCACATCCCACTTCCCCCAGTTTTAATTTTGCTGCTGTTGTAACCACTGAAAAGGAGGTCTGTATTTAAGCTGCCTTGGGCAGAGCTAGTGTTCTAATACAAGTGGGTATAATTAAAATAGGATAGAGATAGTGGCACTTGGTAAAGGCACATGCCAAGGTGAAATATGTTCAGTTTGTGTAATCAGTATTTTCCTTAGGGTAAGGCCCCCCAAGGCATATTGTCAGCCTGCGTATAATCATAGGCTGACAATCCACCCCTATGCTTGAAGAATCTTCTAATTGTGCCTGCTCCTGGAAGCACTGTATCTGCCCAGGTGCAGGCATAATTAGCGGATATCCACCAACAAATGCAAGTTGCGCGTTTGTTGGTGTATATCGGCTGCGTGTGACTGTACATGGGAGGATTCAATGCTTCCGGGTGCAGGCAGTTAGATGATTTTTCAAGCATAAAAGCACAGGCTGACAATCTGCCTCATGGGTCCATAACCTTATATTTACAGTAAAACCGTACCTTATCATGCACACTTAACATTCTTTCCCACAGTTGTTTCTATGCTATTTTAACTTATTTTGTGCTACTTTAGCATTCAACTAAATTATCACATCCATTCCACACTCATTAATATCTAATAGAGTAATTGTAGTTTCAGCATACAGCAACATTTATTCATCATGGCTGGCAGGAAAAACAGTAAAAATCCCAACCACTTCAAATGCTTTTCAGGTTTGTTGGGTTAAACAATGGATCCAAATGAACACAATCATACAATGCAGTCATGCCTGATTTCCTTGTCGTCACAATCTGACATTCAGCCAGCGCTGGCTTAAACATATGGGGATGGGATGTGAAGTACTGCTAAACTTCAGCAGAGGTATTCCTGGCAGCTTTTAAAAGAACAGTGCAGACCTTTATAAGGCTCTGCTGCAGTGGACTATGCAAAATTTTTCTGCTGAATTAAGCAATGTAGAAGTTCCCCAAAATACCATTAAATGATGCGAAGAACACAAAAACCCATGCCTCATTATTTTATTTTAAGAGTTTAGAAAAAAAATTATAGATTTAGATATTATTTAATGAGGCTCCACACACCAACTCTTGCAAAATCATCACATGGTTTTAGGCATATCTACTGCAGAAGGCAGCAGGCTCACTTCCTATTTTATTTTACCCACTAAAATTCGGCTTTTTGAAAAAAAGACCATATAGGCATATGCATATCTGCTTCCAAGCCAGCAACACTGTATTATGACCTAAATTGTACTTATTTTTTAAATTGAAACGGTATTCAATTTTGCCTCTTTGGTTTTCATGGCCACTTGTCCCCCAAAACTAAGAATGCACCGAATCCAGGATTTGGTTTGGGATTTGGTCAAGATTCAGTCTTTTTCAGCAGCATTCGGATTCAGACGAATCCATGCTCCTGGCCAAACCGAATCTGAATCCTTAAAATCATGTGTCTTTTTGTCACATAAACATGGAAATTCAAAATGTTGCACTGTGCGCTCAGTGGATCTTTTTAATCCTTCCTTATCCTAGTTTGCATATGCAAATTAGGATTCCGATTTGGTCGGTAGAAAATAGTGTTTCTGCAACCGCTCCAAACAGCAATTAAAACAGCCTTCCCAGGATTCTTATTATTCTTTTCTAGATCATTAACAGTACCTTGGAGCACAATTTTTACAAACCATCTCATGATACCATGAGCCATACTAACAGCTGACCCAACGAATGGTCTAGAATAGCTAATGAAACAGAGGCATGAGGATCTGGGCTGGGGATCTGCTCTTCTCCACCTGCGTTTTGAACGCAGACAAAGAAAAGCTGTTTCACTTTTAAAAAGGTCTTGTGTGTATCTGCATTAACCTATGCACAGACACACAGAGCAGATTTTGAAGCAAAAGTATGTATTTTTCTGTTCCATAAGTCTGCATGCAGGCCAACGCAGAGCCTGTTAGTGCCACAGGAGCCGATGAGCGCAAATTGAATTTTTTCATCTGTGTACAAAACACAGATAGAGAATAGTGGACCCTCAGTCCCATGTGCAATTAATCTAATGGGCAATTTTGGAGAATATTCAGAATAAGAGGTTTTGAATATGCATATACTTGTAGAATATGTTTAAAGAAGGATAGAATATAAAACTATAAAAAAAAAAAGGACGCAAATATGGATACAATTATATGCAGTTCTGTCAGGGTTTGTAAATTATAAATATATGTTAGTAAATGTTACAACATATCATTTCAGGTTCAGTTGGTCACTTTGCACTAAGAATTCAACACCATCAAGGTTTTACAATATCTAATAGGAAAATTAATGGCTAGCTGCAAACCTTTAAACCAATGCACAATACAAATCTATGTAGGGTTAAAAGGGAAACTTAGAAAAGAGCAGTGTATCCATGTGCTATACAGAGGCAAATAATGTAACTGCTAGGAGAAGGTGATGGAAATTAAAGATCAATAAGGGGAAATCCTCAGTTCATTCTTGGTTATGTACCGAAGATGCAAACATCCTTTGCTCTAATAAACAAATGTCCGTTTTGCATGAGGGAAAATGGTTTTCTACCTTTTCTTTTCTTGTTATAGGTGCAGATGATTGCCATAGATCTCATTTTCATCTCAGCACAATGAGAAGTCTGACATCAATGTCTGTATCAGCTTCCAGCCTGACTGCAGAATCTGCTTCCTCAGCATCGGCTACACATGGAGCCAGCTGGGAGGGGCACAGGGAAAATCCCCTCTTATTAAACATAAATAAGGAACCAATAGATGTAAATATAGTATATATAGTAAAGGAATAACATAACACCTATTGCAGACATCCTCTGCATTTAATGAAATTAGGGAAACCGCTCTGTGTACTTCCAAAGACAAAGTAGTGAAAGTACAAAGCTTACTGGAGAAGCGAGAAAGCGATTGAACATTTAAGTCAGGAATGCCTGCCAGCTGTAACTGAACTACAACACCCACCATTTTTTAAAGATGTAGAACTTATGCATAAATCATCATGCACATAAATCGTCATGCACTTATTCTGCTCAGATAGGAAAACTATCCTATTTTTACGACTTTAAAGATAAGACAACTCCTTGAACAGCATCAGACAGTCCTACAGACAAGACACCTAATACTTGGTGCAGGTCTCACTATCTGCATATAAGCATAATTGTAGAGGGACAGGACAATGGCATTTGCAGAACTTTTCAGCCAGCCAAAAAGCACAAAAAAAGCCTCAGATCCCAGCTACCCCCATGTTCCACCACAGACGGACAATCCGTCCGTTTTCAATTTTAGCAAATGTTTACATTTTATTTGCAACTATATATTTAAATGTAACAATATATATAATATGCAATTTAAGCTTTGCCCAAGCGCCACCATCTAGTTAACAAGCAGGCCAGGAGCTCTATAATTCCATGCAAATATAGAAGGGGCTTTGAATAATGTAATTAGGGTAAATGGCCCTTTCTACTAGGAATGGACAGAATCCATAATATTTTTGGATTCAGCTGAATACGAAACTCTATAAAAGATCAGTCTAATATCAAAATGAATCTGAACCATTTGCATTTTCAAATTTGGGGAAAAGAATGCATTGTGTGAACAAAATTACATTTGGTTGTTTAGAGGTTTAAAGTCTAACTTTAAGGCTTTAGTTTTACTTATCACTCAAGGTGGCAATACACAGGATGATAAAAGCTGCTGCCAGCCAGATGTCAATAGGGCAAGTTTAAAAATTCTGTCAGGACAAGGAGCACATCACTGCATTAATGCAGTCTTTGTCCTGATGGCCGTATCCCATCAATGTGATTCAACTGTCTGGCCCAAGGGCCAAATGATTGAATAAATCCAATACCACCCACATCATGGTAGACATAATGGTGAAAAATCTGCTTGTTTGGTCATATGTATTGCCACCTTTAGGATTTGTATGTATCCAAATCTTGTAATGAGTGGTAGGATGAAACAAAAACTGAATCAACTGAATCTTGGATTCCTGCATTTCTAATTTTCACAAGGGACAACTTCCCATGCTTTCTCGGATATGGTCAGTAGGGGAAGATACCATAAGTTTATGGCACAATTCTGTAAAGAAATCTGAGAGTACAACTCTAAAGTTTAGGTGCCATTAAAGTTTGAATCAGGATCTCATGGATCAAAATACGAAGCATATTATAGAGCTCATTTACCAACACTGGTGTGATTGTTGAACCTTTAATCAATCTCAGTGTCAGACTGGGGTCACTCACTTTTTTAATCTCTTAATTACTTCATTTTACATACTATTATCTATCCTTTCCTCCACTTCTTCAGTTTCTTTTCATATAGAATTGAGTAATGGCCATGGTTTAGGCATACAAGGCATATGGTTGGGTGAGCAGGAGAGCACACGGACACCTGGGTCCAACGGGAGTTTTCCTAGTATTCTGGTGGGCCAGTGCCACACTAGTCGATCCACTGCAAACTAAGACTACTGAATGCGGACTATACTAATCATTCGCCATCAATTTTCCATCTAAACTGAATGATCACTTGTGCATATAGCTCATTGTTAATATCTAGATACTAACACAAATGCATGTTGTCAGATTGAAAGCAACCAAAATGATCTGTTGGTTAATCTACAACTATACTGTATTGTGAAATTTCCAGACAACAGATTCAATAGCCGGTACTATAATGAGTAACCACCACGAATAGTTCTACTCTTTAGGGCACTGTTGTCCAACTGGTGGTCCGTGGGCCTCAGTGTGGCTGCTATCACTGCCCTCCACCTGTCTGGCTTCTGATACCTTAAAATGGTATCAGTAATGAGATTAACTGGGCCCCGCCTGCATTGTTCACACCTCAGATTCAGGCTACAAGCCCTTGCATTGTTTACACCTGTAATCCCATGTGTTGTTCACGCCTTTAAGTCCCTACATTGCTCACAATTCAGGACCAGACTGTAAGCCCCACATTGTTCACCTGTTTACACCTCATACAGACTGTCGGAGCAGTGCCAGCATTGTGACACTGTATTACAGCAGTACAAGCTGTTCATCTTGGAGTGGTCATGATCAGTTTCTTGTGTAGTCATGATTTTCCTGTCTCCTTCCTCCTTCTGCCTGTCCTACCTTTTCTGTATGTACCATACTCAGCCTGTTTGTGCCATACTCTGCCTGCCCTACCCTGTGGTTTCCATACTCTGCCTGCCCTATTTTGCCTGTGTGTGCGCCATACTCTGCCTTCCCTACTCTACCTGTGTGTGCCCTACTCTGCCTGTCCGATTCTGAATGTGTGCCATATTCTGCCTGTCCTACCCTGCATGTGTGCCATACTCTGCCTGCCCTATGCTGCCTGTGTGTGCCATACTCAGCCCTATGCTGCCTGTGGGTGCAGATGTAGGCATATGGATATAAGGGTTAATATTACTTAAAAAAATCACATTTCCCTTTGGGCAACAAAGCGCCTGAACATACTGTTTTATTGTCACCATCAGGAACTGCCACAAATAAAAGACTTTGTGCAAAACTGTAAAAAGCATATTTGTACAATTGATTACATGACTGAAGTGTTTTCCCCTCTGTGGTTCCAGTTGGTGGCAATGAAAAGGTATTTTTGGGCACAGGAAGTGAAAGTTCCCCCTGGCACCCAGTGTGTCCTTGCTCTTATAGATGAGTATCCATTACCATTTCATCTACTGAGATCTGATTAATTATTTACAAGACTGGGCTTGTGGATTTCAGAAGATGGTACTGCAACTACCACACCCCTAAATGCCTCCGGCTGTTGATAGGATGCTGGAAATTGCAGGTTGACAAAATTTGTAGGGCTATTCATCAGCCACTTCTGGGATTACAATTACCTACCTGCTTAGTGCCTTATAAAACATAGCTAGCGGGAACAGAAATTTGGTCTTTTACCAACAAAACATAATTTTTTGCCACTCCTTTAAAAGCACACATCAGGCAAGTGTGAGTCATCTGTCTCATTTTGGAGGAAGAGTCATATTTATCACTTTTTTCAGTCTACTTTCACAATCACCCGCCCTTCAAAAACCAAGCTCCATGCAGCAAAATCAGAAAGGCCTGTAGTTACAAGGCAGCAAAACAGTTTCCCTTCTGCAGTCTTGTGCACTTAGTGTCCAGTTCCTCTTTGCAATTTTAGTTCTTCGCCCTGGCAGTCCATTATTGCATAAGCCTGTGCTAGCATCTTGGGGGTTGAGAAGGGGGATTCCATTAAAATATGTAAAACTGAAAGATGTGATCCAGATTTGGTTTCTGTCAACAGTTATACCAAGGAATTTATCAAGATGAGGTATTCCAGAGAACAGAGAACTGAGGAAGTCTTAACCCTATAATAACCCAAACACAGGTTCTGCTCACATCTATTTTTCTCATTTCGAATACCCCGTTGCATGATATACAACAGTTATATCTCAGCAAAAGTAAAACACTACCAATGCTATGCATCAGGTAATGCTAAGACTAAGCACAAACCTGTAAACATGCTATCCATTCTGAAAAGGACTACACTCACTTTGTCTAAGCACCTAGAGATACCAAGATGAATTTCAGATGAATTTAAAGTATTTTGTGCAGATTGGTATTTAACATATCAAACCATGTAAACAGAAAGCAACAGCTTTTGGCCCTGCATTTAAAAAAGGCTACTGCCACATGTGACGGATTCTCGGCATGCATCCTTGCATTCTTTTATAATACTACCGTTATTTCAGTATCATAAAAAGTGCAGTTGGAAGTATAGATCATATAGAGACAAAAGGGTAATCATACTGCAGGTATATTAATAGCCCTATTATGTTTCCTAAAGTAGCATTGAAAAATTAAATGTACCATATACAAAATATACTGTAAGTAACATTATCTATTTAGTGGGCAAATTCATCTATTACTTGCTTACATTTTATTTTTATTTTTTTTTTTTAAATATGTATTGAACAAACAAAGCCTATCTGATTCCTGAGAGACAGCCCAGATCTGTTGAGAATATACACATTTAACTGCTGTGGTTCCTAACAGAAGCAATCCGTCACTGAATTTTTGTTATGCTAGGAGGGCCTCTTCTCGGGTTCACTGTGTGGATACATGGCTACTGTCATCATTCTGTAACCCAGGCCTAGCTTTCTACTGCCTGAAAAACAGCAGAGCCTTGCTGTGAACTGAAAGGCTGACCTCTCCTCTAGTGCCCTGTGATCTGCACAGAAGGCAGGATTCCCTCACTGTCCCATGGGATTCTTTCGGCAGGAAATGGCCCATAAAACAATTAGCCAGGGTCTGGGTTCTTACACAAAGCATAATGGCTCATTTTATTAATGTGTTTGCCAGCCTCTTTCTAACAGCTAACAGGTTAAAAGGGTAAAATATAGACATTCCACCATATGCGGTTAAATGGTGCACTAAAATAAAGAGAATGGACTAATAGTCAAAGAAATCAGTGTAAAAGGTTATATACCTTAACGAGACTTAGGCAGTAAATAATAATAACAGGTGTCCCTAGTTCAATAAGTAAGAACTTTAGAGCATTTTATCAAAGGGTGAAAGACAATGGTCAAAATTTATCAAAGGCCTTAGAAGTAAATTTAATTTTTGGAGTATTTTAAAAAGATAACTGTCTTAGCTTCACCTACTCATGTCACTGACCACAAGTAAGGGCTGAAAACGACAAATGCTCTCCAAATTCCAATAAAAACTAAAAAGTTTAATTAAGAAGTCATGGTCACCCAGATTAATACTGTGTGTGTGATATCTACTGAGGTTTATTTTGTCATAACGATTGCACACAACATAAAATTTAATGCAGAACTCTCAGTACTGAGCAGATCAGGCAGAGAGATGGCAGCGCCTTTGAGACTTTGTTCATCATCATCATCATCATCATCATCTATTTATAAATCGCCTGCAAGTTACACATTTCTTTAAACTGATTTTTAAAAAACAGGGATCTTACAAAAATTTAGTAAACTCTTGAATTAATGATCATACATATTTTTAAACCATAGCACTAATGTGACCAAACTGCAAATCAAACTGCTGACTCCTTTGAACAGGCACTGACCCCAATGTGTCTAAAGGTGGCCATACACGGGCCAATTGCAGCTGCCGATATTGGTCCCTTGGACCGATTCAGCAGCTTATCGGCCCGTGTCGGGGCAACAATGACTGGCCTGCCCGACCAATATCTGGCCTGAAATAGGGCAGATATCGATTGGGCAGGTTCAAAAATTCAGTCAGATCGGGGACCGCATCGGCTCGTTGATGTGGTCCCCCAACCTACTGCGCCCATTACAGTAGTTATAATTCGATCGTTTGGCCCCAGGGCTAAACGACCGAATTAGCCTAAATTCCCCCCGATATCGCCCACCCGTATCCAATAGGTAGCCAATATTGGGCTCATTTGGTCTTGTGGCCCTAGGGTCAAAAAATTGGATCACAATGACAGGTATACAGGCCATCTGGGCTAGGACTGCATCAATAAGCCGATGCGGTCTATGATCTGATGGGAAAAATCAGGCCCATACAGGGCTAAATCAGCATCTCACATCTGACCATGTACTGCCACCTTTACTTTGATAAATAACTCCCCATGATAGCCTGCTAAAGGCAAGAGTTAATGCATATACTGTTCAGTCCTGTGGTTGAAGTTGTGATTGGTTTGGTGATTTGGACCTATATACTTAAAATGCCTTACGAAATTAGGCGGTATACTCCTTAAAGCGACTAAGTTTGATCTATTTTTAAGCATCTGGTGTTTAAACTGTGGTGTCTTTCCAGTGACCATAAGTAAAACCTTCATAGTGCACTAATATACCATTAAGCAGCAACTGAAGGAAAAACATATCTGTCAAAGTCAAATCAAGGCTTAAACCTTTTCCAAAAAACATTTAAAAGGCAAGGATAGGGCTCAGCAATAACTAGGCACATTTCACATTTATCTTCAGTAATGGCATGCTGTGTATCTTGTGCCCAGCAATTTGCTTATATCAATAATGTAGGAAACAAGGGTTGCTGCAAGAAGTATCCTCTCTGCTTTTGTTAATGCTGTTACCCCATTGGTGGGAATTACTGCAGCCAAACATGCAGAATTGAACAGATCAGATTAATGTTTACCCAAGTTCAAGGACTAAAAAGGATCGGTCAACAAACTTGTTTCTTTGGCTTCCTCGGATTGCCCCCTGGGATGAACAACAGGCTCAGTAAAAATATTAGCAACTTTGTACTCTTATTAGCAACTTTTGTATGTAGGGTTTATGGGCAGTTTATTAAAGACAGAATGGCCACTGGAAAGATGCAATCCCATCCGCTCCTTCTGGTCTCTGCCATGCAGGTCAAGGGGGGGGCTGCATTTTAAGACTATGTAGAAATGCAAAGCTCAAATTACCTGAATGTCTATGTGTGCCATAACCCCAGAGCAACAATGCTTGCAGGATTATAAAATAGGACATATTTTCAGAGTAGCCAAAAATATAAGATAATTACAGACTGTACTAACATATTTGAATGTCTGCTATTAAACTACAACTCTCAGAATCCTGACTGTAAAGTGATAAAAGCTGTAGCTTGAGTCCTGACTATGGCCTAAGCCTTAGCGTTCTTAGGCTGATGCCAGACGTGGCGTTTTTACGCTGCATATTTTCTAATTCTCTCGGCGGCTGAAAAACGCACGATATCATCATCCATAGAAATAACTAACAGTCTTGATGGAAAACACACTATGCATAAATATGCTAGAAAATGCGTTACCACGGACTTTTCATGCGTTTGCCGAAATATGCCGTTATTTGCACTGCAACCTATTCCTATGTATACACAAAGGCAGCTGCCAGACCTTGCGGAAATACGCAGCGTTTTTTACTATTTCGCACTATTAGCACCATGGGAAACGGGATTTGCTACGTCACCAGTACTAGGCTGAAAAACGCCATAGTCAGGGGCTGTGTGGGTTGTGCTGCGTTTTTAGGCAGAGAAAATACGCAGCGTAAAAACGCCACGTCTGGCATCAGCCCTACTTCACTAATGCAAAAATAGTAGAAACAAACAGCTTTATAGCACAATAACAAAGACACAGTTTGAATCACATGTTACGGCCCTATTATATCACCCATCTTTAAAGAAGCCTGAAGAATAAATCATGTCAAATATGCTTAAAATATGGATTGAAAGAGCAGCACATAAAGTGTAATATATGCCATTTTCCAAGAGTACCATTTCCTTGCAGACAGTTAACAGTGGGAAGGGGAGGGAGATGCTGCTTCCAGCTCGTGCAGAGCTGTAACTCGGGGAGGTGGGAGACAGATTTGAAGGAAGGGAAGGAGGGGGTGGGTATGCTGTGCGGCTGTATGCAGGATCTGGCACACATTCACTTTTCATTGCCATCTGCTGCCACTCTGAACAGGGAACTCAACAGCCTTGTTGGGAGAGCAATGGTGGGGAAGAGGGATGATTGGGAAAATATATTGGAGATATGTAAACTGAATGAAAAATAATAAGGAGAACAGCAATAAGAGAGTAGAATAAACAGAATTAACCTTCAGGCAATGTATGCATCAAGGGACTGAGATTTCCCAAGCAAATACTACTCCCAAGGTATTAGTAATGGAAACATTCTAATTCTGATACGAAAAAGCTGAATCTGTAAGAGGCGCATAATCAGTTATGACGTGCACCTCTAGAGACCCTGCAGAACTTAAACAGACACAAAGTAAAAGTATATATTATGTGTAAAGTATATGTGAACTAGCAAGATCACCCTTTTACTGGGAACACTCACTGGGCACTTTTCAAGTATAATGGTACAAAGATCTGGTTAGCCCACTATACAGGCACGTTCACACTTTTCTTCAGCCCAATTTAAAATATTTGTTACTGCACTAAAATTGTTGCATTGAAATCATTTTTTTTTTGGTGATATATACAGTGGTCTGAACTATTATAAAATGGTATTTATTACCAAGTGTTTACTAATAGTTGTTACCACTGTGTATGGAACTATTTCACTGTACAAAGTACAAAAAAAGATTGTAACAGCAATCAGAATTTTGGCACATCCACAGTGGGTTTATAAAAAAAGAATACCTAGCAGCAACAAATGTCAAGAGTTTCTGATTAGCAGCAGCTGCTATCCTTGCCTAAAGGGAGAAATTGTGGCACATTTATGTGCAGATGTTATCCTTCAATTACTTTCCTTTAAACGGACAGCAAAACATGAGATACTGCTTACATGTGTACTCTGCAGAGCTAAATTGACACTCAGCCTAGTACTGACCTATTTCTTAGACTGGCAGAGGTTTTAAAAAAAAATCCTCCTTAACACCCTTAACATTTGCATTGTCTGTTGTGGACGCGCTAGGAAAGTTGTTGCACTTGTGGACTAGGTTTCTGTATCAATCAATTTTCAGGCATTAAAAAATAAAAACACTATTTTCAGACCGGCACGATTTACGGAGTATAATACATTCTCTATACCATCCTGGTATAAACGTAAATGGGGCTAAGACACTATTTTAATAGCAAATTAAATAGCCGCATACTGAAAAAAAATCAAAATAATTTAGAAGAAAAAGAAAGAGAGAATTAAAAAGGATCAAGCACAAACCGTGTAAGAACAACTGTCTACATAATAGATCATTTTATGGTGGAGGTCCCCTTTGAAAATATTTCACTGCATTAATTCTGTTTAAATATTAATGTTACTTAATAAATAATGAGACATAAAATTAAAATGAGGTTATACCTCTTACCTCTATTTGTCAGAACAAACAGCTTAGAAAATATTATTTTTGTAATTTATTTTACTTGCAAAAACAGTGAGCCATTTACTACATACTGGAAATTCAAAAGTTAAGCTAGCCATACTCTTAGAGATCCACTCATTGGCGACCTTTCCCCAATATGCCCACCTTAAGCTGATCCGATTGTCTCAACCTAGGGGCCAATCTATAAGATCATAACAAGTTTAAATGCATACTGTCTTGAAACACATTAACGAGCCAATGCTGCCCGTACCCTGCCTGATCAATATCTAGCAAATCAGAGGGCCCAATAGCACATTTTACTGGCTGGTGTATGCCCACCATTATACAGCTTTACCGAACAACAAGTAGCTATTTTGTACTCTACTGATCTACAGTTGCGAGCCAATAGCAAACAGCACCTGGGAACACAAGTTTGTATGGCCCAGATAACACAGCCATATGTCATAGCCTAGAATCATAAGTAAAAACCTTTAAGGAAAAAAATCATGAGTAAACAGTTTAGTGACTAGTGTATACAAAAGATGGAGACACTAGCTTCATAAATGTCCTTTTATTACACATTAAAATGTATGTTTTAAGCCAATATGAACCTAAATAAATGTCCATTTAAAATACAATGTTGCAAGTTCTGACACCAGACTTAAGAGCGTAACAAGCATCTAATATATGCCATTTAAATAAATTAAGAATATGGAAAAGGAATGTTGAAAACGTTGGTTTGTGCTAAAATTGACTTTAAAAAATTATGGTTCCTATTTTGTTCTGCTGACAATTGTGTATGTGCTACATGTAGGGTGAGAGAAAAATAAAGCAAATCTCTGCTACTTCAGGCTAGGTGCAAGCTCACAAGGGAGGTGTCTGCAGCAACAAGAAGTGTCTGACTCTCAGAACGCTCAAGTCTCAGCCAGCAAGTATCTCCAGAACAGGAGGATGTTGTCATGGCAACTTTTACACTTACTGGGTACCAGACTGGATGATAAGCCTGTGGCTTCTTTCCGTCCCTTGTAAAAAGGGCTGGGTTGGTGTGCATGGCCCATGGTAAAATAATACAATAGAAATATACTTGTGGAAGATATGCAAAGCAATTTTTAAAATCCATCTATGTCAAAATGCCATTCCCTATTAGAACATAATGTGGAACCAATAATTGTGGTCTACAAAGAAATTTTAGCCACATATCCGTGCAAGTTTTGTGCTTCTGCTGAAGGTCACAGAGAGTTGATACAGCAGGAAACACAGGCATCAAATGCAGACACGGATGTCGGATATCAAGGACTTCACAAGCACAATTTATTTATTTGCTTTGTGTGCCCACATATAAAATGTGGACAGGACAAGAATCAACTTGTTACAGCAAGGTCAAACATGGTGTTTCTCTGCCAATAGCAATGGGAAATGTATGGTATCCCTTATCCAAAAACCTGTTATCCATAAAGCTTTTTACCATGCTAGTATAAGCTTGGGCTCCATTTTCACTTTGCACTCAAGATCAAGGCCATTCTATTGTGAGCCAGAGAAGGCTGTACAAAAATGTTATGAAGCCATAGAATAAATGGGCACCAGAAGTTCTTTCAAGCTTAGAATTTAGCAATGCACACAGCACCAACTAAGTTAAAACTTAGAGTACCGGTATAGAATCCATTACACAGAAACCAGTTATGCAGAAATCTCCAAATTACAGGAAGGCATATACTCCAATTTAATTTTTTTTTAATTAATTGAATTAATAATTAATTTAAATGTTTTTTGTCTGTAATAATAAAACCATTCTTTGTACTTGGTCCCCACTGAGATATCAATTGGAAGCAAAATAATCCTATTGGGTTTATTAATGTTAAAATTATTTTTTAGCAGACTTAAAATATGAAAATTCAAATTATGGAAACAACCCTTATCTGAAAAACCCAAGGTCTTTAGCAATCTGGATAACAGGTCTGTATATAATTAAACATGTTTTTTAAACAAGTTCAGATACCAGCACAGAATCTTGATTCAACTCTGAGTTCCTCTTCCAGATTGAACGTTGGTGCTCAGCAGCCTATCATGCATCCGATCAAAATTTTCCAACTGTCCCGATCGAGAAGACGACCGATATCCAAGGCCTGTGCCAACATCGGTCACCTCATCTCCCAGCATACACTTACCGATTATCGTACCAAACATAAAATCATAATATCTGTGCATGTATGGCCACCATTACTTTGGACCACAACCCTATCACAATAATAATGGTTCCAGACACACAAATTTACACACGCAAATTAGGGGATTGAGAACATACACAATAATAACACTGTCTATCTATTAATGAAAGCCTAAGAAGATAGTAAAGGTTTTGTAACAGAAGAACACTTGGACAGAATAAAATTAAGTGAAATGTATGACAGGACACAGCACTAAATGGTAATTGGTTAAAAAAAAAAACCCAGCACATTCTTGTTAATATAAAACAATGGCAACCCACTGAGATGGGAAAAGTTTGTTTAGGCCACCACCTTTACCTAAGCCCATACCTGTACAGGTACACATGACCTGAACACACCAGTGGCATGAGAGAAAATAGACCCCACCTTAGACATTGATGAGGAAGGATAAGGCTAGTGGCACATTACGGGGTAGATTTACTAATCCACGAACGCTCCAAGCGTATTTTCGCCGACTTTTACAACGCTTGCGCAACTTTTTCGTACTTTTGCGCGAAAAAATCGGAAAGGTTTTCCCGCTGTTTACAATCGTGCGGTACGAATATTTTGTGACTTTTGGATCGCCTATACTATATTATTGTGACCAATGCGATTTTTTCATAAGCATATTCGTGATATTTGCGATCTTCAGAAATTATTGTATCCAATCAGAATTTGTCCCATTCGGGATTCAAACTCGCTTTTTCATGAATTTGCCCCTAGGTGTTTTCTCCGCTTGCATAGAAACATAAGCTGAAGAAAGGATTATCAGATGTCTTCCATACAAAAAATGTATACTTGTAAGGTGTAAAACGGGGGGGTGGTGCTTCATTGCCTATGGGAGAGGAGATTTCCTGCAGGCAATAAAGCCCCCCTTTGTTCACAGGCTAAAGGAAGATGCAGAGGACTGATAAGTGTGTATCTGTACTATAGTGCTTTAGTTCCCTTTTTTTGCAAGAAATCTTAAACTCTGGTATCTCTGACATTTAAAAGGTCAAAAGGTGTATGCTATGGCCCAGCTCCATTAAATATATTCATCTGACTGCGAATTAAACATAGACTGGTAAGTAGAGTCATGCACAAAAAGCCCTTAAGGCACTGTAAACATTAAGAGGATTGGAATGAATTTATCTTAAATTACAAGCTGAGCAGAGAACAGAACAGACCACTACCAAAAAAAAAAAAATCAGTTCCCTGTTTAGGAAGGAAATAAAATCGTAGGGGAAAGCATAGCAGAAGCTGAAACAGCTGACATTTTTCAAGGGTTTCATAAAAAAAATACTGAGGAAAAACGAAGTCCACCATTTTTCATGAAATTATACTTATTGTACATTTCCTTTCACAAGATAAGCAGTCTTTGCATTGCTTTATTGAGAAATCAAAGAAAAACTGTAGGCTTTTATCTGTTGTAAGAAAATAATCTCAATGTCAAAAGTAAGGAGTAACAATATTGGTCTTTTTCATTCCATGGCGAGATGGAAATAGCGGAAGTCACTGGAAACTATTGAATGAGAAAGAATGACAGCATACAGTTCTTAAGATTTGAATTTACTCTCACTTCTGCCCACTCCATGGTACTATACCCTCTTATATACTGTATATATGATGCAGTTTTTCATTGCTGCCAAAAAGTAAGTTCAAAAGCCAAAGTTACCTTAATCAGGGCATACTTTTTTAGTATGCTAAAAGAGAAAAATAAGGAGGCAGGATGGGTAGAACAGTGGGTTAGGGACTGGGGGTAAGCTGTAACAAGCAGACATAAAGCCATTTACAGAGGGAAGTTGGAGCAAAGCTGCCAGCACAGTGCTGTAGCTGTCACTTAATTCCAGCTATTGTCATCAGATAATAGGGAAAATGCAGAATACACAAAATAAAACAGAATGCAGGGCCTGTCCCATATCTCCATCCAGTAATGTGTAGACACTGCAAAATCTTACACAAGCAAAACAAACTCGATCACCTGAAACATGGGCACAGAGTACTGGGAGCAGCATCTAAACAAAATGGTGCTCTGTCCACATACAGTCTAACATGGCACCTGTCTTCATATTTTCATGATGCTTTTAAAAATATTTTACTCCTAAATAAAAATAATTAATCCCAATTAGACAGTAATTCTGAGGGGTATCTTTAAAAAATTAAAAAGTTACAGGAGTAGCTCACTAAGCTTTGGGGAAAACTTTTTCTTAATTTAAAACAAAAAAAGCAGAAGATTTTCACTGTCCTTTTCACTGTTCAGAGGTAAGGGCAAACTGCTAATTCTAGAACCTTCATCAAAAAGAATAATGGAGATAGAAAGTACAGGGATCCATTATCTGGAAACTTGTTATCCAGAAAGCTCCATCTGCCATAGACTCCATTACATAGTGAATAAAGTACCCCCTATTGTAAAATATAGGGATGTTATAAATCACTGAGGAGTTCCATGACCATATAAAAGCACCCTTCAAATATTCTCATATTTTACAATAGGGGGTACTTTATAATATACAAGTTTAAGTGAGTCATGTGACAGAAATGACATCACTTAGCTCTGATTAAAACTGATGACATCACTAATAAGGATATCATTTACAGTTTCTTTTTTTCTGTAATAATAAAACAGTACCTTGTATTTGATCCCAAGATATAATGAATCCTTATTGGAGGCAAAACAATCCAAATGGATTTAATTAATGTTTAAATGATTTTTAGCAGACTTAAGATGTGGTGATCCAACTCACAGAAAGTTCCCTCATCTGGAAAACGCCATTTCTTGAGCATTCAGGATAACAGGTCCCATATCTGTAGTGGTCACTATATGTATTTATTAAAATAGTGTGGGTTAAGAAAAATCCAAGGGTGGATGGCTGAAATGTACCCACTAAAACAGTGATTGATGGACTTCCCTTTGAAAGTCAACATTTGGTCAGGGCTACTTTTGGCTCACAATATAGATTGTAAGCTCTACGGGGCAGGGACCTCCATCCTCTTGTGTCTTTGACTCTTACCTTACATAGTTACATAGTTACATAGGGTTGAAAAAAGACCAGTGTCCATCAAGTTCAACCCATCCAAGTAAACCCAGCACACACAACCCACACCTACCAATCTATACACTCACATACATAAACTATAAATACAACCACTAGTACTAACTGTAGATATTAGTATCACAATAGCCTTGGATATTCTGATTGATCAAGAACTCATCTAGGCCCCTCTTAAAGGCATTAACAGAATCTGCCATTACCACATCTCTAGGAAGGGCATTCCATAACCTCACTGCCCTCACCGTGAAAAACCACCTACGCTGCTTCAAATGGAAGCTCCTTTCCTCTAATCTAAAGGGGTGACCTCTGGTGCGTTGATTGTTTTTATGGGAAAAAAGAACATCCCCCAACTGCCTATAATCCCCTCTAATGTACTTGTACAGAGTAATCATGTCCCCTCGCAAGCGCCTCTTTTCCAGAGAAAACAACCCCAACCTCGACAGTCTAACCTCATAGCTTAAATCTTCCATCCCCTTAACCAGTTTAGTTGCACGTCTTTGCACTTTCTCCAGCTCATTAATATCCTTCTTAAGGACTGGAGCCCAAAACTGCACCGCATACTCAAGGTGAGGCCTTACCAGGGACCTATAAAGGGGCAAAATTATGTTCTCATCCCTTGAGTCAATGCCCTTTTTTATACAAGACAGCACTTTATTTGCTTTAGTAGCCACAGAATGACACTGCCTGGCATTAGACAACTTGTTATCAACAAAAACCCCTAGATCCTTCTCCATTAAGGAAACCCCCAACACACTACCATTCAGTAGATAGTTTGCGTTTATATTATTTCTACCAAAGTGCATAACTTTGCACTTATCAACATTGAACCTCATTTTCCAGTTTGCTGCCCAGTTATCTAATTTTGTCAAATCGCTCTGCAAAGCGGCAGCATCCTGCATGGAACTTATAGTTTTGCACAATTTAGTGTCATCAGCAAAAATAGAAACAGTACTGTCTATGCCCACCTCCAGGTCATTAATAAACAAGTTAAAAAGCAAAGGCCCAAGGACTGACCCCTGCGGTACTCCACTAACCACACTGGTCCAATTAGAAAATGTTCCATTTACCACCACTCTTTGTACTCTATCCTTCAGCCAGTTCTCTATCCAATTACAAATATTATGTTCTAGGCCAATATTCCTTAATTTGATCATTAACCTTCTGTGAGGTACTGTATCAAACGCTTTAGCAAAGTCCAAGTAGATGACATCAACTGCCATTCCAGCATCAAGGTTCCTGCTCACCTCCTCATAAAAGGCGACTAAATTAGTCTGGCAAGATCTGTTACGCATAAAACCATGCTGGCACAAACTAATAGTATTGTGAACTGCAATGTATTCAAGTACCCTATCCCTTATTACCCCTTCCAAAAGTTTTCCTACTACTGATGTCAGACTAACAGGCCTATAGTTTTCAGGCTGAGAACGGGATCCCTTTTTAAATAACGGCACCACATTAGCAATCCGCCAGTCTCTTGGCACCATGCCAGACCTCAATGAATCCTGAAAAATTATGTGAAGAGGTTTGGCAATCACAGCGCTCAGCTCATATAATACCCTGGGATGAATCCCATCCGGCCCTAGACCTTTGTTTACCTTTACATGTTCAAGTCTCTTTTGAATTTCCTCCCGAGTGACCCATGCGCCAGTAGCTAAATTACTAGAACTGGGCATATTACAAGGGAAGCCTTCATTATCTGGCTCCTCAGATGTATAGACAGATGAAAAATAAGAGTTCAAAATTTCAGCTTTTTCCCCGTTCTCATCAACCAACTTACCCCCCCCTTATTGCAACTGTAACTGTATCTTGTATGTATTTGTATTTATTGTTATACTTTGTATTTATCTATCTTATTAACCCCCTGTGTATTAATGTATTCTACTGTACAGCACTGCGTACATAAGTAGCGCTTTATAAATAAAAATATACATACATACATACAATGAGGTGACAGATTTATCAAAACCTTTGCTATTCCAAATCTGGGGCAGAAAATAAGCATTGGCCCACACCTCAACATAATCAACATTAAAGCTATGCTTTGGGAGTATGTAGGACAGCAAATAGACATTCAACCAAAAAATCAGTAATTGGCCTTCAGCTCCCACCCACTGCTGTGGGATCCATTGTGGGAAACACTGCTTTAGACCTTTCAAAAGGTATAAATATACTGGTTTACTTGAATCACTGCTAGGCGCAAAGATGTTAGAGAGAAATCATTTTTGGACAGGAGGGTTCCCCAGACACAGCTCCAGCATTGCATCTTGCCAATACAAACATGCTAACGTATGCAACCTGGCAACACACTGCATTCCACTGTCCTGCTCTATGAAAAATTACCCTCATCTTGTTTGCCCCCCCCTTATTTTTTTACATGAATATTAACAGTGTCCTAACTTATACCATGGAATGATTGACAGAGTAATTGCAAACTGCAGCCATTCAGTTTTTGTTGACCTGAGAATCTTTGAGACACCACTGCGGTTGCTTGCAGGACATTTCTGATTTCATACATGTATAATATCTGTGATAACGCCGGGTTTCAACACTTTGTTCCTTTAATTACATGTGGGGGTTATAGCCTTGCATGCCACATGAGGCTTGGCATTAGCGATGTGCGGGTCAGGAAAACCTTAACCCACACCTGACCCTAACCCAGAAAATGCTGCCATTGCAGAACCTGTACACAAGGCTTCACACTCCATACCCTGCTTCTGTACATGCCTTTGGTTCCAGAAGAGGGAGTCTTCGTGGGCAGAGGAGAAGTGTATTTAGCCAGTCTGACTGAGACCCAACCTGAACCTGCAGCAGTCACTCACATTTTAAACCGAACCTACAGATCCATTTTGCAGGGTTTGACTTAACACGCATATCACTAGCTAACATCTCAATCCAGAGCATCTGTTACAGTTCATACATGTTTTCAGATTTCCTGCTTTTACTATAGGGCTTATTTTTCTCCATATGTGCAGTTGTGGTCTGTGCGCGTGATATGCGTCAGATGACCGTGAAACCACTTTCCTTATTGGTACTTGCATTTAAATGTGATCCTTGCACTTCTGTATAGTTGCACTCATCCTAGCTCAGTTCTTCCTGCCAGCTGCATTGTGGGAAAAGACATGGCAATTGTGCTCAAAATTGCACTTTGCTAACTGCACTTGAAGAGGTAATTGAGCCCTTATAGCTTTGCAAAACTCTGCTGTGTTGTATAAACTTGTCACCTACACAAAGTTGTATGCTTAAGAAATATTTTATACCCCCACCACTTTGACCTCTTTAGCAGCAGTGGAACATTTGACCTACTGGCCTTTCTACTTCAAAAGGTCAACAGCTGTCACACGGACAAAGCCAACAAGAAGCCTCTATATAAGTCATCTCCATGGCTACCTGACAACCTGCTGGGCAATTTCACCCCTGTGGTGTTTTCCCAGTGGTTAGCAATACAGGGTTACCAGTCCAAACTCCTCCCAGTTTGACACAGGCTACCATTCACTGCAGCATCAACAGAAGAATTTCGCCAAGAAAGGCATTTTCCCTATACAGGCAGACAGACAATAAGAAGGGTTCCTTTTCTTCCCCCCTTAAAAAAAAAAAAAGGCCATCGTACTTACTAGGCACACATTGTGATTTTTGGCTTTTTATTGCCCGGGTAATTAATAACGCCATGTAAATACAACAAAATTGCTCCCCACTGATTTGAAAAGCAATCGCCTTTAATCATGGATTCATTCATGTGTCAGGTGATTGCTGTTTCAATCAATGGGGAGCAATTGTGAGCATTTTGTTCCTGCCCATTATTAATTGCCCAGGCAGCAAAACACCCAGAATCGCTATGTGAGCCATTGCCCTTATTAAGGTTTCAAAGATAAATTTACATTACTCATAACTATTATTTACACAGTGATCGTATACATTCAACGCAGAGTACCTATAGCAGGTTTCTATGCCTTTAGTAGCTAGACGGATAGCAAGAATTCAGCAGAACATTAATCATGAAGGGGTGCACTGGTGAGTGAGTTTGGTCACTGCTGAAGGACAGCTTCCATCACTTGTATAGCACTATAATCAAAGATTATATATATTTGGTGCTTTCTTAATGCCAAGCCTGTTGCTTGCATGCCTTGCATGATTTCTGCTACTGTGCCTGCAGTAGGGATTTTGTCCCTACAATTTTGCGGGAGTTGGATTTGTCAATCAATGGCATTCAAATGAGCTAAAAACGAAGCCTTCAGACTAAAAGATTATGCACATTTTTATTTTTCACAAATATTAATATGGGATATAGGTGTTGGATTCTGGTCCATATTAGGCAAAATCTTTTGCAGAGAATCTGGTAGTTTCACCCAGATCAGTGCATCGCTAATCTGCAGGCAAACACTTGCCAAATGGGCAAAGAAAGTGTAGTAATTACTTGTAGCACTGACATGTCTTTAGAAAGGCCCTAAATTATAATCAACATTACATGACGAGCCATTTACTACGGCAAGCACAGTCCCACTCCCACTTTTCCCTGCAGTGAGTTGCATGTTAAACCACATTCATTAACTACAGCTACTTCTGTATAGTTGAGCTTGGTGCCACTTTGCCCTTCGTGCCTTCTTTTTCCAATTGAGAGCTTCTATGCCTATTCATGCCGGGGAACTCTTGAGATACTGTTACCTCCTGATCTTCGCACCCAGTGTCAATAAGCACAGGACACTTGTGGTGAAAGAATCGGCCGCAGATGTCACTTGCATGGAAATCTGGCATTGAATGCACTCACAGTTACATTTTGGCATATCAAACAACTGCGCCAGGTGCAACCCCTCTCTTTTAACCACTATTAAGTTGGAATTAGGGAAAAAAAACATTGCACTGGACTCAAAATTGTTCACTACACTTGCGGATCTAAATGATCCCTTTGATGTCCCACTGGTAAAACTAGGCGCAAGATAAACAAGATTGCAGAAGAAAAGGTGGTTAGCCTATAAATGAATGCTAACTGTGTTACTTGAATTTTGTTAAAACACACCAAATGCATAAGTGATAAATTGCTTGCTTGTCAATTGTAGTCTCTCTTTCATATGCATCCTTATTAATGTTCTACAAGGTCGTCTGGCAGCACACTAGGGTTATATTAGTATTAGGTCTAAGGCACATGGGGTGTTTTCCCTGCTGTTGTAGTTGGAATGGTTTTGACCACTACTAGTTTTTACTGGGTCTGTTACAATCTTACATAATATAAAGAATGCCAGAGAATGGTGTGCTTTAGGGCTCTGGCACACGGGGAGATTAGTCGCCCACGGCAAAACTCCCTGTTCGCGGGCGACTAATCTCCCCGAGTTGCCTTCCCCTGCCATCCCACCGGCGAACATGTAAGTCGCCAGCGGGATGGCACACGCGGCGGGGCGATTTCGGGAAATCGCCGAAAAATACTCGCAAGTCTTTTTCGGCGATTTATGCAAAATTGCGCCGCCGCGTCTGCCATCCCGCAATGTGCAGCCATGTATGGGGTATCCTGTTTGTAAGAAAAGAGTTCAGGGCAAATTACACTCCTTGGTTAAAGCAACTGCAAGGATTGAGAATTACTGCACAAACATTTCTGATTTGTTCTGTTATGTTGGAATGAAGACACATGTGAACAACTATAACTTGTTTATTAGTAAAGCTAAAATGTAGTTCCACTGTGCATCATGACACAGGCATTTCTAGATAACAGGCAAAGAACAATACAGGTATCCGACCCCTTATCCGGAAACCCATTATCCAGAAAGCTCCGAATTACGGAATGCCCGACTCCCATAGACTCCATTTTAATCAAATAATTCAGAGTTTTAAAACTGATTTCCTTTTTCTATGTAGAAATAAAACAGAACCTTGTAATTGATTCCAACTAAGATATAATTAATCCTTATTGGATGCAAAACAATCCCATTGGGTTTAATTAATGTTTTATTGATTTTGTAGTAGACTTAAGGTATTGAGATCCAAATTACGGAAAGACCCCTTATCCGGAATACCCTTGGTCCCGAGCATTCTGGATAATGGGTCCTATACCTGTACTATAAATTTATGACCACCTGAGTTATGCTTTAGTTTACATTTTCTCCTCATATTTACCTGTATAAGTTTGGCAAACTCCAAACTGTAATTGATTCATATTGATGCTCTCTGACATTAATATTATGGACTGAAGAGTAAAGCTTAATGTATCAAACTGTATCATTAAGTGAACATTTAAGTGGTAAATCCTGAAGCATTATTATGCTTTAGTTATGATTTATTTATAGAGTGCCATTACAGACATTATACATCATTCTCATCAGCCTTATCACATTCTGACAGATGGACATAGGTCTCTTTGATAAATGCATCAATGAGTTAAAAAAAATTCTGACTGTAAGAAAAGCTTTGATAAATAGCATAGTTAAAGGAACAGTAACACCAAAAAATCAAAGTGTATAAAAGTAACTAAAATATAATGTGCTGCTGCCCTGCACTGGTAAAAGTTGTGTGTTTACTTCAGAAAGTCTACTATAATTTATATAAATAAGCTGCTGTGTAGCCATGGGGGCAGCCATTCAAAGGAGAAAAGGCACAGGCACATAGCAGATAACAACTAAAACACTATTGTATTCTACAGAACTTATCTGTTATCTGCTATGTAACCTGTGCCTTTTCTCCAGCTTGAATGGCTGCCCCCAGGGCTACACAGCAGCTTATTACAGTGTTTTTCAACCTTTTTTGGGCAAAGGCACACTTGTTTTATGAAAAAAATCACGAGGCACACCACCATTAGAAAATGTTAAAAAATTTAACTCTGTGCCCAGCAGCAGTGCCCCCCTAGTACACTGGTGCCCAGCAGCAGTGCCCCCCTAGTACATTGGTGCCAAGAGCAGTGCCCCCTAGTACATTGGTGCCCAGCAGCAGTGCCCCCCTAGTACATTGGTGCCAAGAGCAGTGCCCCCCTAGTACACTGGTGCCCAGCAGCAGTGCCCCCCTAGTACATTGGTGCCCAGCAGCAGTGCCCCCCTAGTACATTGGTGCCCAGCAGCAGTGCCCCCCTAGTACATTGGTGCCAAGAGCAGTGCCCCCCTAGTACATTGGTGCCCAGCAGCAGTGCCCCCCTAGCACATTGGTGCCAAGAGCAGTGCCCCCCTAGTACATTGGTGCCCAGCAGCAGTGCCCCCCTAGTACATTGGTGCCAAGAGCAGTGCCCCCCTAGTACATTGGTGCCCAGCAGCAGTGCCCCCCAGTACATTGGTGCCAAGAGCCAGCCCCCCTAGTACATTGGTGCCCAGCAGCAGTGCCCCCATAAGTCAGTGTGCCCCGTGGCACACTTGTTTTATGAAAAAAATCACGAGGCACACCACCATTAGAAAATGTTAAAAAATTTAACTCTGTGCCCAGCAGCAGTGCCCCCCTAGTACACTGGTGCCCAGCAGCAGTGCCCCCCTAGTACATTGGTGCCAAGAGCAGTGCCCCCTAGTACATTGGTGCCCAGCAGCAGTGCCCCCCTAGTACATTGGTGCCAAGAGCAGTGCCCCCCTAGTACACTGGTGCCCAGCAGCAGTGCCCCCCTAGTACATTGGTGCCAAGAGCAGTGCCCCCTAGTACATTGGTGCCCAGCAGCAGTGCCCCCCTAGTACATTGGTGCCCAGCAGCAGTGCCCCCTAGTACATTGGTGCCAAGAGCAGTGCCCCCCTAGTACATTGGTGCCCAGCAGCAGTGCCCCCCTAGTACATTGGTGCCCAGCAGCAGTGCCCCCTAGTACATTGGTGCCAAGAGCAGTGCCCCCCTAGTACATTGGTGCCCAGCAGCAGTGCCCCCTAGTACATTGGTGCCAAGAGCAGTGCCCCCCTAGTACATTGGTGCCCAGCAGCAGTGCCCCCCTAGTACATTGGTGCCCAGCAGCAGTGCCCCCCAGTACATTGGTGCCAAGAGCCAGCCCCCCTAGTACATTGGTGCCCAGCAGCAGTGCCCCCATAAGTCAGTGTGCCCCGTGGCCCCCCCTAATACATTGGTGCCCAGCAGCATTTTACTTCTGCTCTTCGGCGGCTTCAGCAGCATCTTCCCCTCACGCGCGCCGCCTCTGCACTTCTGCCTACACGCGACCGCACACAGGCCCTTTTATAACGTTGCGCCCCGTGCGTACTGACGTCACCCGTACACACGGGGCGCAACCAATGACAGGGCCCCCTTTGAAAGTAAAAATTGCGGCCCTGCCTACGGCACACCAGGCAACATCTCGCGGCACACTAGAACAGCGGTTGAAAAACGCTGGCTTATTATATAAATTATAGTAGTGTTACTGTAGCAAACACACCAATTTTAGCGGTGCAGGGCAACAGTGCATTATATTTTTATTACTTTAAAGCTCTTTTATTTTTTGGTGTTACTGTTCCTTTAATATAACTATCCTTTTGGATTTTCCAATTCAATCAGTCAGTGCTAAATAAATGGTTTTTAAAATGCTAAAAAAAAACAAACAAAAAAAACAAACACCATAAAGCTAAAAGGTCATTATTTGTAGTGTACTATTTGAAAACAATCTTATCTGGCCGTTTACGTGCACCCCCCCAACGGGCCTACCCCACCGATATCTAGCCTAAAATTGGCCAGATCTCAATTGGGCAGATTTAATTTTCCATCGGATCAGGGATCATATTGGCTAGTACATATGGTCCTCAGTTTCACGGCGCCTATGCCACCTTAAGGTTAGTACACATCGCTGTCTCTCCGCCTGTATAGTAATGCAGGTAGAAAAATGCCAGCATGCTCACATCTGCTACTTCATGCAAGTGCACAAGCAGGGTGTCAAAATATGTATATGTGAAGTAGTGCTGGGCGGTATGACCAAAAATTTATATCACGGTATTTTTCAAAATGATATCGGTATCACGGTATTTGACGGTATTTTTTTTTCCCCATGCATGATTAGGTGACCACCCCAAACACCCGCCACCCGCACCCCCCCCGCCACCCCAAACACCCCCCCATCCGCACGCAGCCCCCCCACCCCCCATCCGCACACACCCCCCCACCCCACCCCAAACACCCCCCCATCCGCACACACCCCCCCACCCCACCCCAAACACCCCCCCATCCGCACACACCCACCCCACCCCAAACACCCCCCATCCGCACACACCCCCCCACCCCACCCCAAACACCCCCCCATCCGCACACACCCCCCCACCCCACCCCAAACACCCCCCATCCGCACACACCCACCCCACCCCAAACACCCCCCATCCGCACACACCCCCCCACCCCACCCCACCCCAAACACCCCCCCATCCGCACACACCCCCCCACCCCACCCCACCCCAAACACCCCCCATCCGCACACACCCCCCCACCCCACCCCACCCCAAACACCCCCCATCCGCACACACCCCCCCACCCCACCCCACCCCAAACACCCCCCCATCCGCACACAACCCCCCACCCCACCCCAAACACCCCCCATCCCCTTCACATAAATATAACCCCCACCCCACCCCAAACACCCCCCATCCGCACACACCCCCCCCACCCCACCCCAAACACCCCCCCATCCGCACACACCCCCCCCACCCCACCCCAAACACCCCCCCATCCGCACACACCCCCCCCACCCCACCCCAAACACCCCCCCATCCGCACACACTCCCCCCCACCCCACCCCACCCCAAACACCCCCCATCCCCTTCACATAAATATAACCTGATTTAGATTAGAAGTACAGAACTTTCATTTGAAGCAGTGTCGGTGGTTTTTCATGGTGAGGGCAGTGAGGTTGTGAAATGCCCTTCTGAGTGATGTTGTGATGGCAGATTCTGTTAAAGGGGTTGTTCACCTTAGAGTTAACTGTTGGTATGATGTAAAGAGTGATATTCTGAGAATTTGCAATTGGTTTTCATTTTTTATTATTGGAGTTTTTTAAATTATTTTACTATTTGTTCAGCAACTCTCTCACTTAATGGAAAATAAAAGTCAAGATTTATCACGGGCGAATAATCTCCCAGTGTGCCACTGCCATAAAACACGCAAAATGCCTATATCCTATGTCTGGGTCTATTTTCTCCCAATTTACTAGGTACAACAGAAACTATGTTTTATGAAGGACAAAAACTAAATTCCAAACTATGCTTCTGCAAAATTCTTTCTAATCACATGCAGGCACGTACAGATGCCAAAATGCAATTTAAATGTTAGTTCTTGGCAATGTTTGGAATTTCAGAGTCTTTGTATTGGGTGGGATCCTCATACCAAAGCCAAATGCGAAGCATATAGAGCAAACTCAGCACTGGAATATGTTCAAACAGCTTGGTATGTATAACACGTGCAGGAAAAGGTTCCTCCCTTGATCCAACTGACAGTCTATGGCTAAATGTAGAGCTAAGTGGTTATCTCAGGGGTTAATCTCCCTCTTTACCCTCCCTTACTATGAACTTAGCTCCCTTTGATAAAGAATTGGTTTACAGACAAAAGGTTCAATGTCAAAATGAGTCTTTACCGGAAGGTGGGATTCATTTCACTGTATCAGATTTCTAGGAAAGCTTAAGGTAAAAGTTTAACATTTCAATACTCATTAGGGGACAGTGCATGGCACTTTTATCCAGTTACATGTATTAGCTTCTTATGGTAATTTGCCTGAGGAACAATGAATATGGAAATATGCAGAGAACAAAGAACAACATTCTTTTACAAACTAATATTATATGCCTCAGAACAGGAGAAAAAAGTAACACCACACAAGGCATATAATGTTTTCTTTTTTAGAAAAAGTCAATAAAACCAAAACTACATGGTACAAATGGTAGCTGCTGCCTACTTTGCACTTAAGGCAATGATACATGGTGTCTTTTTTCACAGCTACAAAAAAAAACCCAGAAAAACTGCTTTTGTATGCAAATTCTCAATCCTCTGTATCCCCTATGGCAAAGTATTTTCAGCCATTTTGTAGCTGTGACATTATTATTTTCATTACTACAAGTTACTGGTGGTTATTTGATCCCCAAAATAACTTCTTTGGACAGGGCCATTTTAAGCGCTTGTATCAGTTAATTGATTTTGATTGATTTTTTCCTGTATGTTCAGTTTATATAGCCATTTATTGTAACTCTGTGGAATATGTGGGTGCTAATATGTGTAAATATTCATAATAAATACTGTAGTGAAAAAAAAAAAATTTAACGCAGATTTGTCAATACAATTTCTTCAGAGATAAACAATGTGACCAGTGAGAAAGCAAAACTAGTTAACAAACATCAGACAGTGTGTTTGAAACTTACACATCAAAGGTTGTGGAGTTTGGTTTTGGTCAAGTTTGCAGTAGTAATTTAACTAAGAGAGTCCTACAAACTACACAAGGTCGCCTTATTTGCCACTTTTGCTTGCAGTTTATTGAAGCTTGCTTATATGCTATGGATTTAAAAAGCAGTGCATACAAGATAATGGCATTTCAGACCACCATGGAGCATTCTAGATATCAGCAATGACCTCTGAGGGGAGCAAATCTAATGTCAATCTCACTTTTATCCCTCAGCGTCGAAAGCACTACCTATTGGCGCCAACGTAACTTAAGCCTAAAGGTGCTTTGGCAGCAGAAATTCAATGATCTGCTACCCAGTCAACATATGGGAGATGAGACTTTGATAGCTCAAGTCACATTCACAAAATGTACACTATACCCTATTGTGCCAAATGCTATACAAGATGCAAGTAATTGCATGAGTAATTGAGACTCCGCATAAAACAGAATATACAGCTGCAACTTGGAAATGAGTTCAGATTTTCACACAGAACTCATCCTCTTGGTGTATTACCTTAAACAGACAGCAACATATGAAAACATACAGTCAAAGTAAAGAGGACATTAGTTTCAAGTCTAAAACTGCACATGCTTAGTAGGTAATTCTTGCCTGCACTATGTATAAACTGGCAAATGACCAGGTCTGCTCCCATGCAAAAGGCAGACAGCTCATCATACATATAGTGCTGTATAGTGTCAGTCAGGAACACTGAGGCTCTGCCTAATAGTACTTCCAAATCCTACTTTGATGTGTCATAGGTAAATTAAGTTGCACACACAAAATTCAGGCCTAACTTTAAGAAGTCGGTAAGTTAACCAGTGTGCCAACACCTTGTTGCCACGTAATCTTCCCAAAAGACATACCTGATTTGCGTTTTGGCGAGAACAGAGAAATCAGTAATGGGGTAATTCCCTTTGCGAACCCACTCACTTGTTCCACGGGAAGACAGACAAATTTCACTGATATGATTGTTTGTAATGTAGAAAAACTGAATGGCTTAGGCAGAGAACCAAAAAAATTAAGCCCTTCTCACCGAGTAGAACAGAAACAACAAAATAGTTGGCATTGGCTAACAAGGTTTTCTGTTCCAACAGACAAATAGGATTTTCATAACTTCCAGGCATAGACTGGCCAACCAAACAACCAAAATGAATCAGTGTGCAGCCAACTTCAAGAAGCAGTACTGAATTGCAATCCTTATCCATGGCGGGATATTTTTGTGTGTTCCTGGCCATGACAAGTAGCTACTACTATTACAGCAATGTAATTTCCCAGTGCTCTGTTTTAACAAGCAATTTTTAAGTTTTGATTTTTTTTTTTTTTTTTAAATAGGACAGTACAGTTTGCTTGATGTTAATTAAGCTAGTATTGTTTTCTTTCAACAGCTTTAAAGGGGATATATTGGATAAATGGGAAAACCCTAACCCTGTAGGCAATTATGAATAACATACGGTGCTGGTTTCCCTTTGGGCTAAACATTAATCCTATCTGTAACAATGGCCCCTTTATTGGAGCTCCCTATAGATCGTATCACTTCTCCGTCCAGTGTGAAATGAAGAGTGGGCGTGTTCTAACGGTCCCTGCCAGAAGCACAGTAGGAGGGGGAGAGCCAATCACAGCCCTGCAGTCACACAAGCAAAGACAGGCTTTAGTTCCCTATCAGGTAAGCCTTGCTGCTGATTGGTTCCTATCCCACAGTGCAGGGTACGGAGGGCCGCCGGCTCCCCAGCTCATCCTGAGAATTCAGCCAGCAGGAAGTGGAACAGATGGTCGAGGCTAGTGGGGTTTTGGTGGAATTTCTCAATAAATCAGCCTGAAACACAACTTTTTTTAGCACAATCCTTCTATATCTAGAGGAGTATAATTCACTGGTACATTCTTAATTTTTATAGGATATGTCTCCTTTAAGGAGAAGGAAACGCATAATCATTGAGGGTCCCCAAAACATCAGATACCTCCCCCAGTGATTATAATCTCTTACCTGAGACCATGGGCCATTGCTCCGATAAGCAATTAAAATCTCTGGGGGGTGCCTATTTCGAGTGGTATATAAATTATTTTTAAAATACATTTAGAATAAACTAAGGAGTTTGAGTACTTCTATCTGCACACACACACACACACGTAAACATAAGGGTTTTAACCCCTACCCCCCAAAAAAAGCAGTCTTGCTAAGTAGTAAAAACATGCCCCAGGGAAATTCATAATCAGAGGTGATTACATTTGCAGTAAGAAATGTATATTTAGATTAAGAACAGTGCCATACAATATCAGCATCCATTGCACATTATCCATTTAGCAATAGGTAGCATCTTCTTTATTCATCTATTTACAGCAGAGATCCCCAACCTTATTTACCCGTGAGCAATGTTTCAATGAAAAAAAAGCTGGGGAGCAAACAAGCACAAACTCTTTTCAAGTAGGTGACCAGTAAGAACTCAGATTGGTCAATTAGTAGCCCAATATGGACTGGCAGACTACTGTTTAGCAGTACACATTGTCTTTATGCTTCCAAAACTTGCCTCCAAGTCAGAAATTCAAAAATGGGCACAAACTTTGACTGATTTACAGTATTGCTATAGCACCATGAAGTGGTGAAAAAAAAAGTTTTAATTTATGGCTTAAACAGAAGACTGGTACTTTGCTATATAAATGAGACATAACCCTTGCCTTTTTTCTGCCCAAGTATTTCTAAAGCCACTTTACCAAGAATGAGCTAAATGATATTTAAAAAAAAAAAAAAAAAGGTAAAGGGGAATTGTGTGAAAGAAGGAAAAGCAATGGATGCAGCTATTTAGGCAAAGTGCCAAAATAAATAAATCATAACCCATTTTCAGGGCTTTTATTAGTAAAATGTGCTCTATTGAATGAAGAACTAAGCAGCTGCGAGGATGCTCTGTCTGGCTTAAGAGAAAGGATAATTAAGAAGCAGAGAATAGTTTAATGAAGGATGTATTAAATGTGTAGATTTAGTAAAAAAAAAAAAAAGGAAAAAGAAAGTGCCAACTGGTGACAAAAGAGTGTGGGGACTTCCAATACGAGTATTAAAAGAAATTATGCAACTAGATTCTCATAATGATGGTCTGGATATATTGTAACAATGAAACCAAATATAAAACCAGCAGGGCCCTGGAATACACAAGCCATTGCCATATTTTATTCACCCTCTTTTTGTACACACAGGCAACAGTTATAGCTTTTCAAAGGGGGGGAAAAAAAACTCACTGGCTCCTAGAAGTCTGTGTGGCTCTTAACTTTCATATAACTTTGCTTGATCACTGGTATATGTAGCAAATTGTCAATTTCATTTTTGGACTTGATTTGCTATAGTGAAAACATGTGTTGGTGCTCATGAAGGAGCAACATATCAACTTTAATTTAGCTATAACGGTTTAACAAAACATTTTAAACAAAAACTCCATAATCTGCTGAAGCCGAAAATACTACTCTTGCTAAACTGACTTATGTAATGTAAAAAAGGTAACGTATTGAATATATGGGCACATCGACTTCTGCACCCTACCACCCCATTCATACAATGTGGTATTACTGTGGATGATATAGAGCAGTACTGTCCAACTTCTGCGGTGCCGAGGGCTGGAATTTCTCTCGCATACAAGGTGGAGGGCCGCTAATGGAAGCCAGTGTTGGCCAATCCCCCATTTTAAGCCACACCCATTTTATCACAATGGTTGCTGCAGGGATATCAACCATCATTCATATGTTAAAGAATTATATTATGTCATATTAAGACACACCCTTAAATCCATATGCCGCCTCCTCCACCCCCGTGGATAGCACAGCAACCCCCAGCAACATAAATACACACCTTAGGGACCATTTAATGGCTATTTCCAACTACTAACAAACTCCCAGAACAAACCTATAACCTATAGCAACCAATTAAATGTTTTTGGGGTTTTTTTTTTTTTTTTGCCAAACAGGTGACCAGTAAATGACACCGGTTTCTAGGCCTTGGGAAAATGTTAAAACTTGTATTACGGTACATTACCCAACAAGTAAATCATAACTCTTAATATAACACTATGAAATTAAATAACAGGTTTCACTGCAAAAATAAACATTGCTGAATGAGAGATAAAAAAGGCAGAGAGATGTGTAGTATTTATTAGTGCATACATCAGTCAGTAGCAAGCCTACACCCTAACCATCAGAATCTGAATGGGAAGCAGTGTTCATGATTTTGGGTGTGGCTGGAAACATCCTAAAATTGGGTGTAATAGTATTATTTCAACATATTAGATGCCAAAAAAGACTCACCCTTTTTCAATGCATTTTGGGAGCAGAGTCTTTATTTTATCACTAAATAATGCAGCAACAATTATGTCAGAAACTTACTAAGCATGAAAAATGCACATTAAAATACAAGCCCCTCTCATGTACACAACCCCCAAAAATGACAAAAAAAACTAATTAACAAGACAGAAGAATATAATGGTTCACAGGCCTGTAAAGATATTTCTTTTCATCTTAATAAGTGTTACAAAAATGAACATAAAAAGATGTCCTCCAGGTGTCAAGACACTACAACAAACCCCATAAAGAGAAGCTTATTCATATTATCCAAACCCCTCATCTTCTGTAAAAAATTAGGCTCTTTGAAGTTTCCTTGAAAGGAGGGGTTATGGGGTGGCAGGTGGTGCTGGGAATATCACCAAGGAAAACAGTATTTCTCAACAATTTAAAAACCCAGCCAAAAGATTGGGTAAATTACCATCCTGGTTACAATTCCTGTCTCTTTCTAAATAAACAGGGGACATGCAGGTTTTTTACCTTCCACCATTTGAGCTGGATGAGTCTGAATGCAATGAATACCACTGATTCAGAACCGTGTAGCTCAGGGATTCAAAAACGGGTAGTATAAGCCGTTTCCATCAGGCTTCAATAGGTCTTGTGCCAAAGATGATTTTTTATTTTTTTTTAAAAAAACAAGGGACAAAAAAATAACACAATGGTTTTGTCATTTCAGCAGCTAAACAAACAATAGAAGCAGAAAGAATCATCTTAAGCTGGCCATACACGCACCGATAATATCGCATGAAACCTCGTTTCGTACGATATTCAGTGCGTGTATGGCAAGTCGGCGAGTCGACCGATATCGCAGGAAGCTGCTGATATCGGTCGCCAATCGGGCCAGTTAAAAGATTTTGATCGGGCGCCATAGAAGGCGCCTGACTAAAATCTGCCTTCAGCGCTGAATCGGCAGAAGGGGGTAGAAATCCTATTGTTTCTACCTCCTTATCTGCCGTTTCAGCCCTGAACGGTTTGTGGCTGATTGTACGATCTTTTGTGCGACCGATGGTCACACGAAAGATCGCAAATCGCCACGTGTGTGGCCACCTTTACTCTAGTCTACTTACATGATAGATAATCTAATTAGCTATCATGCAAGCACAAAACATGAAGTAGCTTTGATTTTCCTATTTGCCCCGATTAGCTCAAAAGTATAACAAAAACCTTATTGTTTTAATCACCATTTTTTGTGACGATTAAAAATTAGATTTTTTTCTTTCAATAAAAAAAATGTAATAAAAGCAGAATACATAATTGGTTCAAAACCAATTTTGGTTGTGGAGCTTAATCTGCAACTAATTGGGTCCTGGGAAATAAAAAGATTAAGAAACATTAGTGTAGCCGTTTTAAATTTACTTTTGTGTTGATATGAATGGAAACGTTAGTTCCATCTAAATATGTACTAAAAAAGTAACGCCACTTTTCACACTATGCAATAGAAGTTATGAAAACTATATAAATATCTGAATCTTTACAAATATGAATCAATGTTATTATGTAATGGTTTGTACATATGGGCATTTGCTAGGACAGCCAAGACTGACAGCTTTATAGCCTGTTCCTTCTGACATTTAATAAGCAGGAATTCAAGAAAAAGGGTGAATTTTATCTGTGCTCAAACTGATGCATGAAGCCCTCTTTCACAGAAATGAATAAAACAGAAACAGATATTTTGTTTTTCCATGTTCATTGAGACACATTAATTTAAGTGTAACATACACTAGGACATTGTAGCTGAGAATGAAGACATTTCCATCAAGTTCATCCCTTTGCTAAAATGCATGCATGCTAGTTAGCCATCATGTACAAGACTTGCTTGCGTCAATCCCTGGTCAACAAGGTGCAACATGTGATTTTTTTTATTTAGTGCAATTTAAAAAGGGCAGTATATCCATTGTTTAACAAGCCCTCACTTTCTACGTATATTCTAAATTTTTTTTAATACCTCTTGAGCTTTACAGGTGAATTAAACCTACTCCAGTTTGGGCAAAAATGCATAGCAATGATGCGGCTAATACTTGACCTGCTGCAGCCCACATAACATTTTTTGTATGCATTTACATAAATTTGGTGTTAACTTAGCATAAAAGATTATATATCAAAAGAAAACAAATCTATTACCAGAATGTTTTTTTTTCCAACTAGTATTCCATACTTTTAATAATAATAGTATTACTTACCCCCAATTATTACTTTCCCCAAACATTTACAACAAAGAAGAAAGAGAGGCGGTAATACTGGTAATCAATTTATCTACCACAGTGCTGTCCAACTCGTGGCCCGCGGGCACCTTCTGTGTGGCCCCCCACCTGACTGGCTGCTTTGATAGCTTACCTTTGTGTAAGCTTTAAATGGTATCAGCACTGGCCCCCTGCATGGTTCACACCTCAGATTCAGGCTGTAAACCCCCTGTATTGTTTAAAAATGTAATCCCCTGTGTTGTTCATACCTTTTAATATAGTTATTGTGCAAACTGTAGGAGCAGTGCCAGCATTGTGTCACTGTATGCTGCCTGTGTGTGCCACACAGGCAGGGTAGGGCAGGCTGAGTATGGCACACACAGGCAAGATAGGGTAGACAGAGTATGGCACACAGAGGCAGGGTAGGGAAGGCAGAGTATAGCACACACGCAGCATAGGGCAGGCAGAGTATGGCAGACACAGGCATGGTAGGGAAGGCAGAGTATGGCAGGTTTTTGCTGCATTATCACCGTTAATATGACTATGGCCATGCGATAACATGGGTGTGGTTTCAATAAGGGGAGCGGTCAAAACTGGCTTCCATTATAGTCCCTCCACCATGTAGGCCGGAAAAATTCCGTCCCTCGGTACCACAGAAGTTGGACAGCACTGATCTACCACACAAGGACTAAACATGGGGTAGCTTCAGTTCAGCTTTACTTAAACAAAGGGTATAGTACCCCTTTAAACCTCTGAGTGGACAAAATGATAGTATTTGGATTTTCTTTCTGCTCACATCCCTAGAGGAACTCTTTAAATGTAAAAATTTAAACTATCATTACACATTTATTGCCCCCAAGTGTATTGACTTACCAGCTATGCACTGAATGAATGATTTAATGAACAAACAAACAAATACCAACAGATTGTATTTGTCTGCAGCTTGCTTCTACGTAAAGTATTTTGTAATATTAAAATATTCTTCCAAGTCAGTGAATGAAACCCACTAAAGCTGAGCATGCACAGCAAGAAAAACAGCAAATCTTTACCTAAATGTATCACTCACAAGCTGGGCCAAATCGCGCTCATCTGATGATTAAGCCCCAGGCCAACAACTGGTTTGTTATAGTGGCCTATAGGGAGAAAGGCCTGCATCAATGCACTGATGCAGTCCTCGCCTAACAGGATTGTTTAACCTGCACAATACTATTTGAATACTTTTCGGCCAGATATCAATTGGGCAGGTATCATAAATGGGCCAATAACATTATTTTGCCCAGTCCTGCACTTAACGGCAAATGACCATACCTAGTGCACTCTTACCTTTCAATTTGTTCCTGTATGTTACCCAACCACTAAGTCTGTAAGCTCTACGGGGCAGGGACCTCCGTCCTACTATGCCTCATACCGCATGGCACTTATTCCCTGTGTATTTATACTTATCTATTGTATGTATTATAACACTTTTTCTCCCTGTGTGTCATTTTGTATATTGTACAGTGCTGCATACCCTTGTGGCGCTTTATAAATAAAGTTATACATACATACATACATACAATAAACTGCCAGCTCGGACCCTTCAAAGAAGCCAGTCTGTGGCAATCTTGAAGGGCACCAATTATATCCCTGCTATAGGTGCAGGCTAGCAGAGTCCACACAGTCCACAGGCAGATGGAGAAAAGAATATTCCCCCCTCTGAAGTGTAGAAAACAATTCTCATACAATAGGTGCCCTTTAAGCCAATAACAGACCCTCCTAAAGAATACCAGGATGTCTGTACACACACTCCCAAAACATGAGCTCAGATAAAAGCACTGAGAGGTGTTTTGCTCTCCCCTGTAGTGCTCTTCAGGATCACATTGATGCAGCAAAATATAACTAAATGGGAATACCTCAGTGTAGCTACAGCAATGTTGAAAAATGGATTTACCATTGCATACCTTTTACATAAGTCATCAGAACACTGCACGGTTATCTTTGTCTGTTCTTTTAATACTCAGCAAAATGCCTAATGCACAAGAGATTCAACTGGATACCAAATCAAATCGAACCCCTAATCTGCATAGCAAATTTACAAAATCACTCTCAAAAAATTGTCACCTTCAGTTGACTAGGGGTTTGAGGGTTTGTATTTGGTTTAGCTAGGCACTCAGGATTCAGCCAAATCCAAATCCTCGTATTCAGCTCAATGTGGGATTCGGTGTACTTGTAAATTTAATTTTAATATTTTAAGGAAATGTACCACAGCAAAACATAAGTGATCTCAGAAAAATCACAAGGCTGGAATTCATGTGGTATGTTAATGATTAAAATGGTTTTCTCCATCAAGCAGCGCTCTTTTTACCTCATGGAAAATGTTAGGTTCTTTATAAATATGTGTAATGTCCAACATTGTTGCATGAACAAGAAAAAACAGAACAGCACCCTAATGTTGACGTCAGAAGCAAGAGCACTCTCCAACATGTTCTAAACCACACCTCATGTACCCTCTGCATCTAGGATGTCCATTTATATTTCCAATCCACGTTCACAGGGAAACAGACAGTTAACTAATAATATCTCCATAATGGTACGAGGGATGACGTCAGCCATTCTTAACATCTCCTTACAGAGCTGCACTTGCATCACCTCTTGAGTTTAAGAATCACCACCAGCCAAGTTTATTCAAGTTATTAAACGGTTATTCATGAATAACATATTCATCACAGTATAAAAATAGATGAAAATATGCCCTCCCTATATATTTATACACACAAGGCTGTAGTCCTATTTGCTTAATATTACATTGAGAGGAAACAAAAACACTTATGATTGTAAAGCGGGGTGTGTGTTGGGGGGGGGGAAGGGGATGGAAATACTGCAAGCGCTTGCTGAACAATACAGT